>NC_043701.1:70702606-70708192 GCF_006229205.1 Suricata suricatta | reverse complement strand
GAAATGGATGATTAAGTCTTTGGTGCTGTAAAAGCAACTTCATTTAAACATAACCACCAAGGGGGTAGGTCCTTACAAAAGGAAACAAGTCGGGGGGATGGCCAGAGAGAGAGGGAGACAGAAGCGGAAACAGGCTCCAGGCTCTGAGCTGTCAGCACAGAACCCAACGAGGGGCTTGAAATCATGAACAGTGAAATCAAGACCTGATCTGAAGTTGGACCCTTAACCTACTGAGGTACCCAGACACCCCTGTTCCTTTACCCTCCTTATCAACACTTGGTTCTTTGACACAAGCTCTCAGAATCCAGGTATCAGGAAAAGCACTTTAGCACTTCTGATTTCAATTAGGCATGATGAAGTTAGTTTGACAGTCCTTTCAGCTAGCCCACAGCTCTCTTCGGACATAACGCTCAGTGTTTCAAGTGACTAAGTGCTGTCTTCCCCCAAGTTCACCCAGGGAGAGGGTTCCCAGGGTTTGTAGATAGGGAAAACTTTGTAATCTTGTGTTATTGTTAATGACGGTGTCTTCACGTCCAAGCTATGCCTTAGAGGATCCTTAGACTCCTAGAGTCTTAGATTGAATTATGGTGCCATTAAAACATTTTATTTTTTCTCAGGGCCTTCATATCTCAGCTTCACCTCCCAAATCTCCAGTGCTAAGCGGCACTGGCATCTGGCTTTGCCACGCCTGAAGCACAGCCCAGAGTCCATCGCAGCATCACTCTTCCTCTTCCCATGAGCCAACTGGCCAGCACCCATGACTGTCTTTAACTTCTTTTCACAAGGAGCACAAGAACTTCCGGAATTTCATCCAACTCCAGGAAACTCATGTATACTTTGTAAGAAAATGTCCAGGACTCTGTCAACCTAATCTCCTGCCATGGTATGAGGTTTCTTCGGTGAAACCTAGTTCCAACTTGGTATGTGGATCATCTATAAAGCAGCCTGCTCTAACTCTCCCAGGGGTGATATGGGTTCTTCTACCTCCAGCGACCGCTTCTTGTTCCCCATTTTTCTGTGGTTTTGAGATTCAAAGCAACTGGGAGGGAGAAGGTGTCAAGACCTGAGATTGCACCCTACTTTGAAGTTAACAAGGAAGCTTGTTACTGTTTCATAGATGCTGCCAAAAGACTCAAGGTCTCTAGGTCAGAGACAAATAACTGTGTTTTAACACAGCAAGCAGCTTGAATATAATGTTGGCTAGTTACCTTTGACCCCAGTTTCCACAGAGGTGATAAACAATGAGCCAGGTGATCACTGAGCCTACAATGAGCTTGATCCAATGCTGAAGAACATTGATCTGGGGAAATCTGCTTTTACATTAAGCCTGGTCTTTGTTCTGGAAGGAAACATTTTATCATCCCTTTTTTTTTTTTAACTTTTTTTTAGTGTTTTATTTATTTTTGAGAGAGAGAGAGAGAGAGAGAGTTGAGCAGGGGAGGTTCAGAGAGAGAGGAAAAAAAAAACAGAATCTGAAGACAAGCTTCAGGCTCTGTCAGCACAGAGGACAGCAGAATGTTCATGTACATTTTTTACACGAAGGCTTTCCTACATCTCAGTCCTGCCCACTATCTTCCAGGACAGAAGAGTTGAGCTTTTCTTCTTCTTGTCCTACGGAACATCCTCTTTCCTTATCATTGATGCCTTATGCTAAGATATTGTCACAGATAGGGATATTTTCCCTACACTATGGAAGAAGTTTTCAGAATTCCCTCTATATCCAGCTCTTGAAAAATTCAGTTGGAGCTGCATCAGTTCAAGTCCTCTGGAAAGCAATACCAAGATGGGTGAGTTCAGCAATGGGAAGAAATGACCAGGTGCTCAACCATCAAGTTGCCCTGGGAAACAGGATCAGCTAAAGACCCTCAGGTGACTACACTGCTTGCAGCTGATTCTTTACTTACAGAAATCCTGAGCAGGATCCTTTCTTGGTTGCCGTAGGAGCCAAAGGAAATTCCTTCATTAAGGCTTGTTTCAAAATTTGTCCTCAAACTAAAGAACTCAAGTTCTGCCCTGTCTGCCTTGGAGCCATCACTGAGTCTAACTAAGGCCTTTCATTATCTTTAATCTTTTCAAAGAAATGAACACTTAGTTTCATTGCTCTTTCCTGTTTCCTTTTCCTTTTTAGTGTCTTTTATTTATTTCTGCTCTAATCTTTTTTGTTTCCTCTCTTCTATTAAGTTTGGGCTTCATTTCTCTTTTTTGGTTCGGTAGGTTGTTTCAGATTTTGTTTCTTGAGGTAGGCATTTATGACTATGAACTTCCCTCTGAGAACTGCTTTTGCTGAATCCCAACAATTTTGGTATATTTCCATTTTAATTTGTCACAAGGTATTTTTCAAATTTCTTTTTTGATTTCTTCCTTGACCCACAAGGAGCACAAGGTTGTCAGTTGTTCAGTAACATGTTGCTTAATCTCCACGTATTTGTGTATTGTAATTCTTTTCTCGTTTTTAATGTTTATTTTTATTTTTGAGAATGAGAGAGAGAGAGAGAGCGCGCGAGCGAGTGCGCAAGAGCGTGGAGGGGGGGTTGAAGGTCAGGGAGACAGAGGATCAGAGGTGGGCTCTGCATTGACAGCAGAGGGACCAATGCAGACCTGGAACTCACTAACCATGAGATCATGACCTGAGCCGAAGTTGAACACCCAACTGACTGAGCCACGCAGGTGCCCCCATGTAATTCTTTTCTAATTGCACACCATTGTGGTTTCATACCCTTGTGGTCAGAAATGAATTTCAATCCTCTTAAATTTATTAGGTTCTGTTTTGTGGCCAGATATATAATCTATCCTAGAAAATATTCCATGTGTATTTCAGAAAAATATGTATTCTATTGCTTTTGGATGGAATGTTCCTCATGTATTTATAACATCCATTTTTTCTAATGTGTCAGTTAAGGCCTATGTTTCCTTACTGATATTCTAGTCTGATGATCTATCCTTTAATGTAAGTGGAGTATTAAAATCCCCTACAAGTATTATACTCTTGTCTATTTCTCCCTTTAGGTCTGTTAATATTTGCTTTATATATTTTGGGCCTCCTATGTTGGATGCATGAATATTTACATGGTATATCCTTTTGTTGGTTTGACCTCTTTATCATTATGGAGCACCCATATTTGTCTCTTATTACATTCTTTGTTTCAAAGTCTATTTTGTTTGATACGACTATGTACTCCTGCTATCTTTTGACTTCTATTTGCATGGAATATCTTTTTATCTTCCTTCCCTTTCAGTCTGTTATTATATCTAATGTGAGTCTCTTGTAGGCAGCATATAGATCATTGTTGTTGTTGTTTTTACCCATTCAGTTACTCTCTGACTCTTGATTGGAGCATTTAGTCTATTTACATTCAATGTAATTATTAATTGGTGTGTACTTATTGCCATTTTGTTAATTGTTTACTGGCTGTTTTGTGGTTCATCTCTTTTTCCTTCTTCTCTTATTCTTTCCTATGTGGATTGATGCTTTTCTTTAGTGGTATACTTATATTATTTTCTCATTATCTTTGGTGTATTTACTTTGTGTTTTTTAAGAAAAAAACAATTTCATGATGACAATTTCAGTTTATCCTATTCTAAAGTTTGACACTTTTAGGCCCACTTTTTATTTACCCAGGCTTTTAAATTTTTTTTAATTAAAAAAATTGTTAATAGTTTCTTGTCAAATTGGTTTCCATGTAACACCCAGTGCTCTTCCCCAAAAGAACCCTCCTCCATTACCACAACCCCCTCCCCTTTCCCCCTCCCCCTTCAGTCCTCAGTTTGTTTTCAGTATTCAGTAGTGTCTCATGATTTGCGTTCCTCTCTCTCCCCAACTCTCTTTCCCTCTTCCTCTCCCTATGGTCCTATGGATTCTCCTGTTAGACCTATGAGTGCAATGACCTATGTATGGTATCTGTCCTTCTCTGCCTGACTTATTTTGTTTAGCATGACACCCTCGAGGTACATCCACTTTGCTACAAACGGCCATATTTCATTTTTTCTCATTGCCATGTAATACTCCATTGTATATATATATACACCACATCTTCTTGACCCATTCATCAGGTGATGGACATTTTGGCTCTTTCCATGATTTGCCTATTGTACAAAGTGCCGCTATGAACATTGGGGTACGTGTGCTCCTATGCATCAGTACCTCTGTATCCCTTGGGTAAATCCCTAGCAGTGCTATTGCTGGGTCATAGGGGAGTTCTATCAATAGTTTTTTGAGGAGCCTCAAAAAACTGTTTTCCAGAGCGGCTGCACCAGTTTACATTCCCACCAGCAGTGTAGGAGGGTGCCCGTTTCTCCACATCCTCACCAGCATCTATTGTCTCTTGATTTGTTCATTTTAGCCACTCTGACTGGCGTGAAGTGGTATCTCAGTGTGGTTTTGATTTGTGTTTCCCTGATGATGAGTGATGCTGAGCATAGTTTCATGTGTCTGTTGGACATCTGGATGTCCTCTTTGGAAAAGTGTCTGTTCAGGTCTTCTGCCCATTTCTTCACTGGATTATTCATTTTCCAGGTGTGGAGTTTGGTGAGTTCCTTGTAGATTTTGGATACTAGCCTTTTATCTGATAGGTCATTTGCAACTATCTTTTCCCATTCCGTTGGTTGCCTATTAGTTTTCTTGTTTGTTTCCTTTGCAGTGCAGAAGCTTTGTATCTTGATGAGGTCCCAATATTTTATTTTTGTTCCTGATTCCCTTGCCTTTGGGGATGTGTTGAGTAGAAAATTGCTGCGTTTGAGGTCAAGGAGACTTTTTCCTGCTTTCTCTTCGAGTGTTTTGATGATTTCCTGTCTCAGATTCAGGTCCTTCAGCCATTTTGAGTTCATTTTTGTGTATGGTGTAAGAAAGTGGTCTAGTTTCATTCTTATGCATGTTGCAGTCCAGTTCTCCCAGCACCACCTGCTAAAGAGGCTGTCTTTTTTCCATTGGGTACTCTTTCCTGCTTTATGAAAAATTAATTGGCTGTAATTTTGGGGCAGAGTTCTGGGTTCTCTATTCTATTCCATTGGTCTATGTGTCTGTTTTTGTGCCGCCAGTACCATACTGTCTTGATCATGACAGCTTTGTAGGAGAGGCTAAAGTCTGGGATTGTGATGCCTCCTGCTTTGGTTTTCTTCTTCAATATACTTTGCCAATTCTGGGTCTTTTGTGGTTCCATAAAAATTTTAGGATAATTTGTTTTAGCTTTGAGAAGAACGCTGGTGCAATTTTGATGGGGATTGCATTGAATGTGTAGTTTGCTTTGGGTAGTAATGACATTTTCACAATGTTTATTCTTCTAATCCATGAGCATGGAATGTTTTTCCATTTCTTGGTGTCTTCTTCAATCTCTTTCATAAGTTTTCTATAGTTTTCATTGTATAGGTCTTTTACATCCTTGGTTAGGTTTATTCCTAGGTATTTTATGATTTTTTGTGCAATTGTGAATGGGATAAGTTTCTTGATTTCTCTTTCTGTTGCTTCATTATTGGTGTATAGAAAGGCAACCGATTTCTGTACATTGATTTTGTACCCTGCAACTTTACTGAATTCATTGATCAGTTCTAGAAGGCTTCTGGTGGAGTTGATCGGGTTTTCCATGTAGAGTA
>NC_043701.1:70669288-70702506 GCF_006229205.1 Suricata suricatta | reverse complement strand
GTGACTTTCTCAAGGGTTTTTATTCAGAAAGTATGCTGTATTTTGATACATGCTTTTTCTGCATCTATGGACAGGATCATATGGTTTTTATCTTTTCTTTTGTTAATGTGATGTACCACACTGATGGATTTGCAAATATTGAACCAGCTCTGTAACTCAGGAATGAATCCCACTTGATCATGATGGATAATTCTTTTTATATGCTGTTGAATTCGATTTACTAGTATCTTGTTGAGTATTTTTGCATCTGTATTCATTAAGGATATTGGTCTGTAGTTCTCTTTTTTGGCTGGGTCTCTGTCTGGTTTGGGTATCCAGGTGATGCTGGTTTCGTAGCATGAGTTTCGAAGTTTTCCTTCTATTTCTATTTTTTGGAATAGTTTGAGAAGAATGGGTATGAACTCTGCTTTAAATGTCTGGTAGAATTCCCCTGGGAAGCCATCTGGCCCTGGGCTCTTATTCATTGGGAGATTTTTGATAACAGATTTTATTTCTTCACTGGTTATCAGTCTGTTCATACTTTCTATCTCTTCTCGTTTGAATTTTGGTAGTACATGTATGTTTAGGAATTTGTCCGTTTCTTCTAGATGGTCCAGATTGTTGGCATATAGTTTTTTAATAGTAATCTCTAATGATTGCTTGTATTTCTAAGGGTTTGGTTGTAATAGATCCATTTTCATTCATGATTTTGTCTATTTGGGTGTTCTCTCTTTTCTTTCTAAAGAGCCTGGCTAGAGGTTTATCAATTTTGTTTGTTTTTTCAAAAAACCAACTCTTGGTTTCATTGATCTGCTCAACTGTTTTTCTGGATTTTATATTGTTTATTTCTGCCCTAATCTTTACGATTTCTCTTCTTCTGCTGGGTTTGGTTGCTCTGGCTGCTCCCCTTCTAGTTCCATTAGGTGCTCTGTTAGATTTTGAATTTGTGCTTTTTTAGTTTGTTGAAATAGGCCTGGATTGCAATACACTTTCCTCTCATGACTGCCTTTGCTGCATCCCAGAGAGTTTGGATTGTTGTATTTTTGTTTTCATTTGTTTCCATATATTTTTTAATTTCTTCCCTAATTGTCTGATCAGCTCAATCATTCTTTAGTAGTGTGGTTTTTAACTTCCACATATTTGAAGGTTTTCCAGTCTTTTTCCTGTGGTTGATTTCAAGTTTCATAGCATTGTGATCTGAAAGTGTGCGTGGTATGATCTCAATTCATGTATATTTATTGAGGGCTGCTTTATGCCCCAGTATGTGATCTATCTTGGACAATGTGCCATGTGCACTTGAGAAGAAGGTGAATTTCCTATCTTCAGGATGCAGAGTTCTAAATATATCTATCAATTCCATTTGTTCCAATGTGTCGTTCAGGTCCTTTGTTTCTTTAGTGATTTTCTGTCTGGTTGATCTATCCATTGCTGTCAATGGAGTATTAAAGGCCCCTGCAATTGGCACATTCTTATCAATAAGATTTTTTCTGTCTGTGGTTAATTGTTTTATGTATTTGGGTGCTCCTAAATATGGTGCATAGATGTTTATAATTGTTAGCTCTTCCTGATGGAGAAACCCTGTAATTATTATATAATGTTCTTCTTCATTTTTTGTTACTGCCTTTACTTTAAAGTCCAGTTTGTCTGATATAAGTATGGCTATTCCGGCTTTCATTTGACTTCCAGTTGCATGATAGATATTTCTCCATCCTTTTACTTTCAATCTGAAGGTGTTTTCAGGTCTAAAATGAGTCTCTTATAAACAGCAAATAGATGGATTTTGTTTTTTTATCCATTCTGCTACCCTGTTTCGTTTGGTTGGAACATTCGGTCCATTTACATTCAGTGTTATTATTGAAAAATGTGGGTTTAGATTCATTGTGTTCTCCGTAGGGTTCATGTTTGTAGGGTGTCTCTGGTACATTATATTCTTTGCAACATTTCCCTCATAGAATCCATCTTAGGATTTCTTGTAGGGCTGGTTTAGTGGTGATGAATTCTCTTCATTTTTGTTTATTTGGGAAAACCTTTATCTCTCCTTCTATTTTGAATGACAGGCTTGCTGGATAAAGGATTCTTGGCTGCATGTTTTTTCTGTTCATCACATTGAAGATTTCCTGCCATTCCTTCCTGGCCTGCCAAGTTTCATTAGATAGGTCTGTAACCACTCTGATAGTTTTCCCTTTGTATGTTAGGGCCCTTTTATCCCTAGCTGCTTTCAGAATTCTCTCTTTATCTTTATATTTTGCTGGTTTCACTATGATATATTGATTCAAGTTATGTCTTAAGGGTGTTCTTTGTGCCTCTTGAATTTGAATGTTTATTTCTTTCCCCAGATTTGGGAAATTGTCAGTTATAATTTGATCTAGTACCCCTTCAGGACCTTTTTCTCTTTCTTCTTCTTCAGGAATTTCTATGATACGGATATTGTTTCGTTTGATTGTATCACTCAGGTCTCGAATTCTCCTTTCTGCTCCTGGATCAATTTCTCTCTTTTTTCCTTGGCTTCCTCTTTTGCTATAATTATGTCTTCTAATTCATCTATTCTCCTCTCTGCCTCTTCAATCTGTGAGGTGGCCACCTCCATTTTATTATTCACCTCATTTATAGCCTTTTAAACTGGTCACAGCTATTTTGAAAGTCCCTAGTCATTGTACCAGTAGCTTCTCTTATGCTTTTTTCAAGCCCAGTGATTAATTTTATGACAATTGTTCTAAATTCTTGTTCAGTTATGTTGCTTAGATCTGTTTTGAGCAGTTCTGTGGCTGTGATTTCTTCCTGGAGTTTCTTTATGGAGAGTTTTTTTTGTTTTGTCATTTTGGCTAGCTTTCTGTCTCTTGTTAGTTTTAAACCATCGTTTTGCACTGTGCACCTGTTAGTATTGCTCTGTTAAAGGAGGCTTATTGACTGTCCAAGACCTGTTCTTTCAGAAAGTGTTCTTTTAATGGTGTCTATGAGTTTCTCTTGTTGTACCTTTGATTATTTTATTTTTCTACTCAGTGATATTTGGGACTCTCTGTCATGCATACTTTGGCTTGTTTCTTGGGTATCCCAGAAAAGGAAAACAGACAGACAAACACACAGGGAACAGAAGCACACAAATGCACAGACAAATCACACAAACAAACAAATTAAAGGGGGAAAGGAGGAAAAGAAAAGGAAAGGAGAGGAAAGAGAAGAAGAGAAAAGAGCAGAAAAAAAATAAACGGGGGCAGAGACAACAAAGGACAATGGACAGCCTAAACGTGCATAACCCCTTGAGGGGAGAGATAAGGATAAGATAAGGGAGAATATATCTGGATCGAAAGAGGGGAAAAAAAGAGGGAAAAAGGAAAATAAAGAGTAAAAATAAAAAAAAAAAAGAAATAGTAAAAGAAGTAATAGTAATAAAAAATGAGTACAAAAAAGCAGCAGCTTCCCCTCGCGGAATGGCGTGGTTTGGTGTAGGTAGGTCTTGAAGACTGCTCTCAAAGGCCCCACCTTGGTGTTTGTGGAGAGTAGAATGGCAGCACCCCAAGCTCTGCTTGAAATAAGCCTGCAAACTACTCTTAAGAGTCCTATCTCCTTGTACCGCAGCTGAGCCACGCTCTATTTCCCAGGCCCACCTTGCTTCAAAATCCTAGTCCATGAACTTTTATGCTACCACAGATGAGATGCACTCACTTTGGTGGCTAGCTTCCGAGTCGGGGTCTCGAAGGGGGAGGGAGCAGTCTCTCTTGGCGCCAGCCCAGACAGCGCAGGGGGAGGGGGCTGTTTTTTTCTTTTCTGGTGCCATCCTGGGTCGGTGCTGATGTCACAGAGCCCAAGGAAGAATTCGCCAGCTATATGGGACAGGTTTCTCTCCCTGAGCTCGGCAGTTTTATATGGGGTGAGAGTTTTTCTCTCTGTCCTGGGTTAATTGTTCTTTCTCTCTTCTCTAGAGACAGTACTATGAGCATGTTCAGTTTCTCTTTCTCTTCCCTTTGTCTCTCAGGGGCTCTGCAAGCTTTCCCTGCATTGGGCTGGGGCTCCCACTCCCCCTGCCCCTCTTGGGCTAGCCCGTTTTCCAATCTCCCCATTTCACACTCAGTCACTCAGGCATCTTTGAGGCTGTCTTCTTTCTGGAGTCTGTATTTTGTCCTTCCACTCTTGCAGATGAAAGTAATGGCCTTCTCAGTTCGATAGATGGGGCAGACGAAGTTTACAGAGCTCCCTTCCTCTCCACCATCTTGCCTCCTCCTTATTTAGCCAGTTTTTAAATGTTTGTTTATTTTTGAGAGAGAGGGAAAAAGAACAGGCAGGGGAGTTGACGGTAGCTCAAACTCATGAACCATGAGATCATTACTTGAGCCAAAGTCAGATGCCCAACCGACTGAAGCACCCAGGTACCCCACCCAATTTCATATTTTTGATACCAAATTTTAATTGTGTATCAATTAATTATTATAAGCATAATCACTGTCACTATTTTTATCTTTTAACCTTCATACTAGATTTACACTTGACTATTCCACTACCTTTACTGTATATTCACCTCTCCAGTGAGAGTGATTCTTCTATATTTTTCTTATTACCAATCAGTGCCCTTTCTTTTCAGCTTAAAAAAAGTTCCTTTAAGGTTTCTTGTAAGGTCATTTTGTTTTTCTTGTATGGCCATTTTGGTTGTCTGAACTCCTTAGCATTTGCTTGTCTGGAAAACTCTGTATGTCCCCTTTAAATTAGAATGAGAACTTTTCTGAGTAGAGTATCCTGGTTGAAAGCTTTTGTTTGTTTATTTTCCTTTCAGCTCTTGAAATATATCACGCCAGACCATTTTGGTTTGCAAGATTTCTGCTGAAAAATCTGTGCACAATCTTACAGGGACTCCCCTGTATGTAACAAGCTGTTTCTCTCTGTCTTTTTGTCTCTCTCTGTCTCTGTTTCTCTCTCTTTAAAAACACATTCCTCTCTCAATATCTTCTTGCAGTCATAACAAAAATTCTCTGAGCTATGGTTAAGTCCTAGTCATCTGCATAACCAATGTAGAAGAATCCCACAAAACACTATGGCATAAGTTTTTTATTTGAAAGCTCTGAGTATAAAAAGGCTCAGGAGGAGTCTACTGTCTCAGAAAAAGAGTGGACATTTATAGTGCTTTAGCAGAAGGTATCAGCTGAAATCAGCTAGTATTAGGAATAGTCAGGCAAAATGGTTCTCAGAAGAGGAAGGGATTACTCTTGTGGATAAGTAGCCTTTGGGATGGAGAGAAATATCTAGGGAATGAGATCATGGGCAAGAGGGGGTGAGAGGAACAGCTCTGTAGGCAAAGACATAAGGAAGATGCAGTAGAAAATTATTAATCCTTCTGGTGCCTTACACCTTGAAGTTTCTGTCTTTGCTTTCTAATTTCCTAGGTATCTAGCCCAAATCCCTGAGTTTCTCATTCACTCCCCATATCCTAATTTTTAATAACTTATCATACCTTATGCTTCAGCCATTTGCTACAACTGCCTAATATATTGTAGGTACTGATATCCTCTTTTATCCCAGCACTAGACCCTTTGTCCCTAATAGTCGATCAAGGTTCATCATTTAAGAACAAATCTTATGATGTTACGAAACACACTGCCTTGTTCCTTAGTTGGTCAACAGCTGCAATGTTGAACTCTCTTAAGCTGTGTCCTACTAGGACAGATGATCCTGTGCTTTGGGTAACTGGTGGAATTGTACACCCTCCTTCACTGTGGCAAACAAAACCTTTGCCTTAATAACAAGACCTCCATTTGGCTTGCTTTTCTTCCATACTGTTTTCTTTATGCCAAGGTCATGGATTATTTCACACCTAGACATACTTCTCGGGTCTCAAAGGAAAGATAGGTAGGCTATTAAGAGATAAAGATAGAAAAATGAAAAGCCAATAGCAAAAGTGCAAAGGGCAAAATGAATTTAGGAAACTTCAGAATGTCCATTGTGACCATTGTAGCTGGAATGGCTCATGGAGACCTGGTAGGCAAGGCAGAGATGGTTGCAGTGGGAACTCAAGTGTCAACATTGATTGGGGAAGGAGACTGTACTACACATTGCTGATCACTCCCAATGTACATTCTGTTTCTTCTTGCAATTAGAGTCTTTCAGTTACAACTGGACATGTAGCCATCAACCTAGACTTCCTTACAGCCAGTGACCATACTCAGCTCAAATGCATTATATGTGTAATTGGTGGGGGGAATCCCTTACAAAGGAAGTTTTCTGTCTCTTACCTTTCCTTTTGGTGCTGGCAGAAATCAGGGAACATTGAATCTGTTGCCATAGACCCCAAGATGAATTCATGTTGAGAGTGGCAAGGCTACACCATCAATCTTAGACCTTTTCCCTTTTATGGAAGAAGGCAATAAACTTTTATCATACTTATGCTTCTATTTGGGAATTCCCTATTTATGCAAAGGTACCTCCTTATTAATAACAAGCTTTTGAAGACTTTGGAATAAAGTTTGAATGAAAAGTCAGGGTAGCTATGCCAAAAATTATACCAACAACCACATAAGGCTATCATGAGGCATGTTCAAACTCACAGGAGCGCTGATGCCAGGATGAGTCTCACAGTTCTTTCTCTGGCCAATAGCATATTCACATAAATACATGCAGCAAAGACATCCCTTCCTCCTTCTCACTGAGCTTGATGGATGGTATCTTTTAGAAAACTCATTGGCTCTGGCACAGTCATATTGCCTTTCAATGTCAGCCTTCAGCAGCAGGACAAGCAGCAGCCATTTTTTGATTTGATATTCAGCTCCACACAAAATACCTCTTTTACATTTCCACCTGAGTAGTTCTTAGCCCTTCCCTTCGCCCATGTAGATTGCATCATTGGAAGTTATCACTTAGAAAATGTCAGAAAAATGGATGCAAAGTATTTCAGTTTTCCTGGGGTTTTACTAGATGAGGCCTTCTTCCCAGTGAAGAAGGTTGTGTGACGAGTGTTCTCAGAAGCTCCTTGTCAAAACTACCACGTAAAATGGGCCAGGCCCTAAGCAAGCATTATCTTCTCTAATGTTTCCAGCAACCCTAAGAGAGAAGACTCTTGACCACCCATTTCACAGTGAGCACCCTTGTCTAGCAAGGTTCAAGGACTTGCCCAAGTTCATGGTAGGTGGTAGAGCTGTCATTCAACCCCACTAAGACTGACTCCACCGCCCTGGGTTTAACATACCCACTATGCTCCTCAATATCCTGTGGCTCCTCTGAGGAGCTCTGTACCACTCTCAGGGTAGCATGCGATTAGGCATTAATTCCCCATCTGCGAACGGGCGACTTTACATAGCAGAGCAATATGCAGTTTTAGTCCGAGTGCTACTATTCCTAACCCTGGAAACGCAATGATGACAAGGAAATACATGTGTAGTATAACCAAAGTTTGATAAACGTTTCTGAAATAGAAATTATATGCAGTTTCTAAAAATACCTGAGCCTAACCTCTCGCTTCATTAGTTATAAACCAGGTTGATGTTTCTTAAATACAAATCATGCCAAATCCGGTTTTAGGATCATTTCCCTTCCTTTTGAAAATGTGCTCTTTTAAAGTTTTTAAATAGCTATTTCCTACACCCCTTCTAAATATATTTTATCACTTTTTTCTTCCATTTAGAGATCATTTGAATTTGAAGTATGAAGAAAACCTGGAATGACCTGAGCACAGGAATCAGTAAAGCCTCCCTTGGCTGAGATTTAATCAGCAGGTCTGGCTGTGAATTTTTCAAGTGAGTAGCCTCTATAATGAGCTGCTTATTTTCTCAGTTATCATAATAGAAAGGGCATGACCCAGAGACTGGTTCCAGAGGGAGGGCCGCGTGACTGTCAGATATGAGGAGGAGTTGCTTTGCAGAGGAAGCCTGTGACTCAGCTCTGTGAAATTCACCAACATCCGGCCCCTAGATAAAGACAAGTGGCAGAATGAGAAATCTCTTAAACTCTCTTAGTGGAGAAGAAAGATTCTGAGCCCTGAACACGCACTCTCCTTATACTGAAGGGATGCCTGCTGACGGTCTAGATAAGGATGGGTTGAAGTCTGGTTTTTTATGATACTGAGGTTAGCACAATTTATGGTCTTGTAGATTTCTGTGAGATAACAGGAATCATTGGCTGCACAGGTGGCTCCTAGCTCAATGTGTTTTCTCTCTCCTCTGAGCTGCAGATATTTGGTGTGCTTTCTTCATGAAACTAACTGGATTATGCTAAAAAGAGCCTCAAAATATAGTTGTTTGTTAGCAATTGTTATGTTCTGCATTGAATTCAGTTTCTCAAGGTTTTCTGTGTCACATTTATATTTGTATATCCCTGAGGTTAGTGGTTTGCACACAATGTGACTATACTCGTTGAATAATGAGGCGGAAGAATTGCTCTCATTCTTTCTGGTATTCTGAAGAATTTTCCCTTTACTTTTCAGTGTTCCTCTCTTGCTCGCTGATTATAGACTGCTTAGTGAAATTGATTGTATTTGATCACTTACCCCCTACAAAAGCAACAATATCGATGGCTCAGTTCAAGTTTCCACACAAGTCAGGACACTCATAAACTATCAAATGAAAGTTACATTACAAATGTAGCTTAATGGGCACTCTATGCTATATTTAAAACCTGATTTGAATTTCTGTGATAAGAGCTTCAGAGCTTTGGTCCCTGAATGTACCTCCCTAAACACATAAACTTTCTGTTTCCATAAGACATATATTTATGACCTGGTTTATGTTCCACAGTGTAAGAAGACACTAGTTACCACCTAGACTTAGTTTTATGTTATTCTGGGAAATTTATAAAAGCAGGTCTACCTTGAATGCAAGGTATAAATCTAAGAATTATTGTACTTTTGGTTAGTTGATTGTGTAAATATTAAAATCATAACTCTTACTGCAGGGTAATATATAAAATATTCACCCATCCACTAACAAGCATTTCCTACATGCCCAGCAGGGGGGGGACAGAAGTGTGCAGATCACTGACTGTGGGGACACAGGCATGAATGATGGGTTCTACACCATCTCAAGGAATTTACAAAAAGATGAACAACATCCCCTGTGCATAGATATATATCTGTCACTTATATCCTTAAGTTATGTAATCATTCTCTAATGATTCAGGCTCTAATTTACTGGTAAAAGGAAGTTCTTTCATCTATTAGTATAACTTAACTTCTAAGTCATTTTGGCCTAACCTTGCGTTTGTTACTCTAAGGTTTAAGTTGCTTCATTATGTCCAGATCTTTCATTTCTAAGCCTGTGTCTAAGTGAAGAAAATGGTTTAGGAACCAAATACTCCTTTTACTTGAGGGAGCCTTTACAAGATAAAAAAAAATATATAAGCCAAAATAGTTCACAGAGAGGTACTAATGAGTGCTAACTCACTCTTACTGCCTCCTCTTCAAAGCTATTTAAAAGAGCTATTAAGTAAATCCTGAGCATCCCCACTTATAAAAGTAATAGAGGTGGAGGGCTGTCTGCTGCTCCCCAAGGCTGAGGCAAGCCTGGTGTATTTGCATGAGGAGTAAAGGAGCCTTTTACTAACCGGGGGGGAAGCTCCTTAGTTCTGTCCTAGTGACATTGGCTGCTTCTAAAATGGCTCTCAGTGCTCCCTGCCTCCCTGAATTCACACCTTTGGGAAATCCCCTTTTCTAGAGGCTTGCTTCTAAAAAAGAGAATATGGTAAAAGCGATGTCAGTTTCAAGATTGGGTTATAAAAATGGTGGTGATGCTCTCTTGATATCTCATTATTTGCATACGCTGATGACACCAGCTGCCAGATGTGAGCCACCCTTTGGAGGGTCCCAAGTAGTAAGGAGCCAAGGACAGCCTTAAGCCAGCATTCATGCACCATCCCAGAGGGAACTGAGTCTCCCCAATAGCCAGGTGTGTGAGCCTGGGAGTAGATCCTGTCCTAGCTGAACCATGAGACACCTGTCGCCTCAGACCGCAGTATGGCTGCTGCCTGTGAGAGACCCCGAGTCAGAGGACCAAGGTCAGTGGCACTGGATCCCTCACTCAGAGAAACTATGAGCCAGGAAACGTAAGTTATTTTAAACTACTGCATTTCGTGCTAACTTATTAGACAGCAAGGGATGACCAATACAAATTCCTATTTCCTAGGGTTGAAAGTAGAGATTTTAGCTGTGAAATATGATGGTGGAGAGCTAAGTAGAAAGACAGATTTAGGATCACTGAATCAAAGGAGGGAAGATTAGACTTATGACCACAGGCATTTTCTTTCTTCTGACCTGTAGTCCGACACGTTATCCACTGCACCACTGGGCCGTCCCTAGGCATTTTCTTTCTTAATCAAGATTTTAAGACTCAGGTGAAGTAAATGTGTCCAACAAAAGTAAGCACTTCATAACAGTTCAAGCAAAACAACTCCGGAGACATAGTCCATCATACTGAGAATTTTAAAAAATTTATTCTTAAAATTTTGTATAATATTTATGAACATGATCCATTCCAATGGCAATTACAGTTGACTTTTAAGATATTCAAATGATTCATCAAATTAGAAACATATAGCTACATATACATATATTATCTTGATGACTCACTAGGTAGGTTAACTATGGGAAATTATTTTACCGCACCCTGACCTCTGTTTCTCTATGTCCAAAAGGAAGACTGAACTACCCACTACCTAGGATTGTAGAAATGAGAAAATGTAGGCAAACCATTCAACACAGTACCTGGCACACGGAAATTGGCTCCTATCTGTATGGTCTAATTTCCCTCTTACATTATATACAGAAAGTAGAAGAGTCTCATTCAATGATTATGGCCACTCAGCATTTAACTTGAATAATGAATGTCCAAGTGTTCACCAGAGTTTTGAGAAAGGCTGCAAGGAGGCTGGTCTGTCTGAGCATTGAGGCTTTACCATTTCTATTTTGTGGAGACGGATTTTCTAATCACAGACAGAAGGTTCCTTATTTGCTTCCAAGTGTGGAATTTGGAGTTCACATTTCAGAAAAGAAATCCATTTTAACACCCACTCTTCAACACATATATAGATCTAAGTCTGTGACATGCTATCTTAGCTAAGTTCTGAATTTCCTGTCTGGGGCTGCCTGAAACAGGATTGTTATTTGCAAATAACCATGAAGGTTCTTTCTTTTTCTCTACCTTTCCTTCTTTTTTCCCCTTCTTTTCCTTTCTATCTTTATCTTTCTTCCTCTTTCTGTCCTCCTCTCCTTTTCTCTCTCCTCTCTGTATTCTTCTTTCTCCTCCTCTCTCCCTTTCTTCTCTCCCTCATTCCTGTCTTCTCTCCCATTTTTCCTGCCCTTCCCATGTGTGAAATAGCAGCTGATAAAATATTGTGTATTCTTTTCACATTGATCTTTTTCTCATCATATTTTCACCTAAGTTAATCTTCCAAAATAATCACATTGTCTCTGAAGAAGCCAATGCCAGCAATTCAAGTAAGGGAGGGCACAGTTATTAGCTAGTGAAAAATACTTCTTCCTGAAAAATGGCCATCCTAGGATTACTAATTGTTCAATAGCTGTAATATATAACAGCTGAAAAGCAACAGAAACCAACACTTTAATGTAAGTAAAAAAGAATTTCTTAGAGAGATATGAAGGCACTCTGGACTGAGAGAAGACCTGGAAGGAAAGGAACTTTGCACCTACAATGACAGGGTCTCCATGGTGAGGACCATTGGATGGTCTTCAGGCACCACTGCAGGAATGAATAAATACATGAACAACGAATACAGCCTTTGTTTTATGTTTTTCTCTCCAATGGGGCATTTAATTTTTAAATTTCTCAAATTTCAAAGTGCTGAGAGAGAATTTGATTAGGGGAACGTAGATCAGCTGGGCATATCTTTGTTTTTATCAAGGAAGCAAAAAAATAAATGATGGTGAAAGAGAGTCCTGGTTCCTTGTAACCTCCTGAGAAGTTGGGGCAAACATTCTACCTTACTAGGCTTTCCTTCTAAGGCTCCACATGCTTTGGAAACCTCAAGAAAACCTCAGGGCACTAGTGGGAAGTAGAAGTGGGTACTGGATGGCTTAAAACAACAAATATTGGCCACATATAATTTTTACACATGGATTTGACTGAAGGAAACCCACGTAAGGTATATGTCAGATCTAGGCTGTGAAACTCTGGGCTGTCATCCTCGGGTCAGATGAAAGGCAGTATTTCATGGGCTCTGGGAACAGCCTCTGGAGTCAGACTGAATGGACTCAAATCCCAGCTCTGTAGCTTAACAATGATAACACTTTGACAGATGGTCTATCCTTTCTCTAATTCCATTTCCTTATCTATAAAAGGAAATAGTAATTGTACCCACCTCAAGAGGATGCTGTAATGATTACTTGTGTTGTTACATGCACAGCAGTTAGTAAACCCTCACTTATGTTGGTTATAAAGTGACAAGAGGGAGGGTTACACATGGGGAGTCATGAGACCCAGGAGGTAGCGCCATTCAGCTGGCTGGTGGTCACCAACTGGGTTGTAATTCGGTGAGCCAAATACACAAGTAATCAAACTGCAGATCGAGGCAGTGACAGAGCCTAGGTGCTGTAGATCATGAAGGCCAGGGCCAGCTGCGACAGTGATACAGGTGAGCAGAAGGCGCCTGAGAATCAGGACACATAAAAGTCAAGGACAAGGCAACCCACTCGATGGGAAGGCTCTGCAGATAGGAACCAAGAAGTTTACCAAAGCATTGCAGAAGGCAAAGCAGATAAAGCAGATGCATGCGACCAGCATTGAGGAAACTCACTCTGAGTAATTTTCCTATCTCTGTCAAAAGCTTACCATCGGTGCTAACTAAACTTGGTTTTAGGGGAGAGATAGGAGGCTAAGCCACCTGCAGAAAAGGGGTAATGATTACACCTAGAAATAGGAGTTGTGAACATTAGAATAGAGGAAATGAATGACACCTTAGCATTGTGGTATCCATGCCTGTCAAATAATAAGGATCCCAGTAATTACTAGTAATAGTAGTAAAAATTATAGATTACATTTACTGTGTTATTTTCTGTGTGCCTACCACTCTATTAAGCGCTAAATATCTATTATATCATGTAATTCTTCCCCAATCGTTGAGATAATTGTGGAAAATAAAATTCTAATGGGCACAGTATTTGTTTTCTTCACTATTCCACCCACAATACTTAGAATAGGACCTGGCACTTAAGGAGTATTCCCAGGGGCAACTGAGTGGCTCAGTGGGTTGGGCGGCAGACTTTGGCTCAGGTCATGATCTCACAGCTCATGAGTTTGAGCCCCACGTTGGCCTCTGGGCTGACAGTTCAGAGCCTGGATCTTGCTTCAGATTCTGTGTCTCCCTCTCTCTCTGCCCCTTCCCACTCGCTCGCTCTCGCTCTCTCTCTCTCTCTCTCTCTCTCAAAAATTAACATGAAAAAAAATTTTTTTAATGTTTTATTTATTTTTAAGACAGAGCATGAGGCGGGGAGGGGCAGAGAGAGAGGGAGACACAGAATCCGAAGCAGGCTCCAGGCTCTGAGCTAGCTGTCAGCACAGAGCCTGACGCGGGGCTCGAACCCACGAACGTGAGATCTGACCTGAGCCGAAGTCGGAGGTTTAACCGACTGAGCCACCCAGGCGCCCCCGAAAAAAAATTTTTTAAAAAGAAGTGTTTCCAAAGTGTTGTATGGTCCCCCATTAAAGAACAAGATGAGATATTGATTGTGCAAATAACTTGCTCAAGTTACATAATATCAAATTGTACAGCTGAGGCTTAAAGTTGGGGAGCTTGACTCCACAGCTCACAGCCAAATTCTATGGTTTTTATCCAACACTCCCTTGTCTCCCAAGCATCACCCACAGCTAGATTTTTACTGACTACCTCCTCTTTGCTATACTTCCTTATGTCAATCACAGTGAAATAGAGTGTTATGAAAGGAAAAAAGAAATCGTCACGGATAAGCTTGCTATAAAACAGGCTAATAAAGACCTAGTACTTGTGTCCCCAATCAAAATTTTTATGCAAACATGGGTACTTTGAATGAATTATCTATAAGGCATTGAACTAACTGGATAATAAAAATATGAACAAGACAGATTTCTAAATTTGAAGGATTCATATTCTAGTGTGAAAGATAGGGGTATAAACAAACAAATCTCGTAAGTGCAGAAGTGGAGGTGTTGGATTTTTTATTACAGCGCAGCAGGATTCAGCAACAGAGAAAAGCATTGTGTCAAGGGCATTGGAAGCATGTGCAAAAGTAATGGGAGGAAACAAGAAAGGTGGTTTGTAAGACACAAGAACTTAGAAGGGTCTGAAACACGATGTCTAGGAGAACGGACTCCATTTTGTCATAGAAAGACAGCAGGATTAGTGTGTTAAGTAATAACACATTACTTGTTTGGTCAGAGTGAAGAAAGATGGGCAAGAGAAGGCCTAGCTCTCATGCAGGGCAGATATGATTGGGCCTAGAATGAGGTTGTAATAGCAGATCTGATACAGAATCCCAGGGTTTAGTGGCTGATTGAATCTCATCATGAAGGAAAGCGAAAATCAAACATGACAGAATTTCCTCACTGAACTAAGGGAGGGTGATACACTATGAATCCCAAGAAGAGAAACAAATGGGAAAAACAGATTTGTCTGTGATTGGGGGAAAAACCTGTTGTAGATCCAGAAACCACATGAGGGATTTGGAAAAAGTGAAGAAGGAATCAAAGCATATAAAATGATGCAAAATTCCAGATTTTTGTGGCTTAGTCTTACATGTAAAAATTAATTATATTACTTCAGCTTTGTTTGTTCATTTTGTTTGGTGTTTTAGTTGCTCCTTTCTAAGAACTTAGCTCCAGGGCTACAATTGAATTTAATATAGTTTACTTGGATGTGCTTTTTTATAAAATCTTTCTTTCTCTGGCTGCTGTTTTTATGTTCCAGAAATAATTGTAGCTTTGTTCATAATCTCCCAGACACAGTTTGGATTTATAATACTTCATTTTGAACTTAGTGGCCAAGATGGTCTCATTTTGAAAGTCTCTGAGAAGATAATTTGGAACACCACTAGCAAAGTCTTTTCAACAAATTTTTAGCTTGAAAGAGAGCAGCTCCAGAACAGAAAAAAATGTAAGTGCAAGATTAGTGAGGAAAAGAGAAAGAAACCTAGATGTTCTGAGGACACGTCAGGTGAGTCTTTGATTTGTTAGAAAGAAGAGAGCTTATTAGAATGTTGTCATTAGAAAGTAGTCAACTGGTCTCTTCACAGCTCATTAGTTAACTAGACTGACAATATTGAAAGTTTAGGAAGTTTTTTCTCTGACTTAATTGCTTAGCCAATAAGAGATTTTTTTTTTCCTTCTGGCTCTTTTGAAGTATCATTGGTATATAAAAAATTGCATACAGTGATTTGGACATATGTATACACATTTTACTGTACCACAATCCAGGTGATAAACATACCTAACGCTTCCCAAGGTTTCCTGAGACTTTTTATTTGTTTGTTTTAATGAGACTCATGAGGTCTCTCTCTTAATAGTGAAATTTCAGTTACACCATAACTTACTGTTATCTGTAGGCACTGCAGTTAATTATACAGCTGATCGTTGGACTGTACCTCATATAATTGTAACTTTACACCATTGAACTACAGATCCCCATATTACCTTGTCCTCGCCTTCTCTGAAGACCATCCATTGTCTACTTCTATACCTTTGCCTATTTTATATTCTTTAAAGTTTAAGAATTAAAACTCAGAATTAGATATTTTAAATTTGAGAGAAATAAGTTGACAATATTTCCTTTAAAAACACATAAGGATAGGGTACTTTGGTGGCTCAGTTGGCTAAGTATCTAATTCTTGATTTTAGTTTGGGTCATGATCTCATGGTTCATGCATTCCAGTACTGGGCTTTGCACTGGCAGCATGGAGCCTGCTTGGGTTTCTCTCTCTCTCTCTCTCTCTCTCTCTCTCTCTCTCTCTCCTTTTCTTTTCTTTCTTTCTTTTTTTTTTTTTTACATGTATGTATTATTGAGAGAGAGCATGAGTCAGGGAGGGGAAGAGAGAAGGAGGGACAGAGACAATCTGAAGCAGACTCCAGGCTTTGAGCTGTCAGCACAGATCCTCACGCAGGGCTCGAACTCACCATGAGATCATGACCCTAGCTGAAGTCAGATGCTCAACCGATTGAGTTACTCAGGCTCCCAAATCTCCTTCTCTTTCTGCCTCTCCCTTGCTAGCACTCTCCTCCCTGCCCCCTCTCACTCTAAATAAAAAAATAAAACATGAAAACAAAAAGACATAAAGAATGATAAAGTAATACACACACACACACACACACACACACACACACACACACACACACACACATATACATGAGAAATAGAACTCCCAGGTTGCAAAGATGACCTGCATGAGTGAATAAATGTATGATTAATTGCATCCTCTTAGGATTACTTGCTTTTTGCTTCTATATCTGAGAAACGAGTAAATGTTGATTTTTATGTTTAAGGATATATTTTTGTTTGAGTTGTGGAGAATATAGGCCTTCATTAACACACCACAAAATTTTTGCTTTTTTTTTTATTACTGATACTGAAAGCTTTTAATTTATTTTTATGTTTTTTTAAATTTATCTTTGACAGAGAGAGCATGAGGAGTGGAGGGTCAGAGAGGGAGACACAAAATCCCAAGCAGGCTCCAGGCTCTGACGTGTCAGCACAGAGCCTGATGCAGAGCTTGAACCCATGGACAGCGAGATCATGACCTGAGTCAAAGTCGGACCCTTAACTGACTGAGCCACCCAGGCGCCCCCAATTTACAAATTTTAAAAGTAGCCCTCAGTTTAAATGTCTAGTTTAAGGGACTACAAAAAGTAGATCATGACCTATCAGTAGATATTAGAACCTGAAAACCTAATGGTCTCTGACAGAGGACACCATTTGCTCCTCATTCACATGCCCCTTCTCTCTGGTTTTCTGGTAGCCCCACCAGACTTGGATGCACATATGACCATGTTATGTATTTGTCTTATTGGTCATGATATTAGTGGGTAAGCAGCACTTTCTCAACAGAAGAAATAGTTGGTCTTCAATTTAGTTAAAATTCTTTTTATAGATGATCAATTGAGGCCAATTAACTAAGAAGGATAATGGTAGTCACAAAGGAGAGTAAGGATGAAGGGTGACATTAACAAGTTAACTTTCCTCTGCCTCTTTGAATCCTTTGAATGATTCATTAATCAGTCCAGTGATTTTTTTTTCTTTCGTATTCAGAAAGAGAAAATGGAGTTCCTGGATATGAAAATACAGTCTACTAACTGATGTATTAAAAATCTCTGCCCGTAGGCATGCTCTCTTTCTCTCCCTCAAAATAAATAAAGTTTAATATATATCCCTCCTCTCCCAAACTATGTTCCCACTACAGATGTGGTTGATTACTATCTTCTTAAAGTGTTTCATAAGGGTTTTAGTACAGTATTCATCATTATTGCTATCATTCACAGCTAGAAAACTTAGGCAAAATTGTAGCCCACCCTGTAGAAGTCCCTATAATTTCATGTTAAGTATGCCTTTCTTAAATAAACCTATTTAAAAATGTATCCTACCTTGATTTCTCTTTGCCTTAATTTTAGCATTAATTTCTGTTTTATACTCTAATAAATATTTGACAAGTTATTACTTACCACCTAATAATTTTTTCTTTTTAATGAGGTAAAAGTCTATCCCATTATATACACAGATTTAAAGTGTCTTGCATAAGAAACATTAATATATTATACATGGCTTGTAATCCAAACCAAAAAAGAATAGGGTCATCTGGGTTGCTCAGTCAGTTGAGCATGTGACTCCTGATTTTAGCTCAGATCAGGATCTCAGAGTGGTGAGATTAAGCCCTGCACTAAGGTTCTCTCTTCCCCTCTGCCCCTCCCCCATGTGCGACACAGACATGTGCTCTCTTTCTCTAAAAAAAAAAAAAAAAAAAAAGAATAAATAACTCCTGAAAGTTGCCTAATGTCCTTTCTAGTCATTTCTCCTCCATCTTTTCTCTAATTATAGCACGAAATTATCTAAGTCATTACAATTGATTTAACCTGTTCTGGAACTTCTAGTAAATGGAATACTCTATGGTATTTGGTTTCTTTCACTAAAAGAAAATAATGCTTTAAGACTCATCTATATTGTTATATTTATCAGCAGTTCACTCTTCTTTATAGCCAAATAGTAATCCATTTTCAAGAATATACCAAGATTTTTTTATTCATTTATCTTTTGATAGATATTTGAGTTCTTTCCAGTTTGGGTAGTTTTTAGGAAACATTCTTGTACAAGTCTTTTGTGGACATGGGTTTGAATTTATTTGAGGAAAATAACAGGTACAGAATTATTGGGTCACAGAGTTGTTCTGTGTTGCACATTTCAGGAACTGCTTTTCCAAAGTGGTGGTAGTATTTTACACTCTCATGAGCAAAGTATGAAAATTCCACTGGCTTGATAGCCTGCCAAAACTTGAAATTTTGTCAGTCTTTTAAAAATATGATTTATAATGGCATCTATGGTTTAAATTTGCAGTTTCCTCATATTTAAGGGTTTTGAGAACATTTGCATGCACTTGGTTACTGGTACCTATTTTTCAATAAAGTGTTCACATTTCTGTTTATATCTGTTACATTTTTTGATTTTATATTATTGAGTTGCAGGAGTGTTTTTCCATTAATATATTGTGAATACAAATATTTTTTCAAATATGTTTCTTGCAAATAATCTCTTCCAGTCTGTGGTTTGATTTCTCATTTTTTAATAATACCATTTGAAGGGCCAAAGTTAGTAATTTCAAAAAAGCCCATTTCTCATCTTTTTCTTTTACTGTTATCTTTTAGATCCTATAAAAGAAATTTTGTCTCCTCCATCTTTACAAAGATAACCCCCTATATTTTATTCCAGAGGTTTTATGCTGTTAGTTTTTACATTTAGGTCTCTGGTCCATCCTGAATTAGTTTTTGTGCGTGTGTGATATAAGAGTTCATTTTCATTTTGATCTCTACAAACATCCAGTTGTTCCAACACCATTATTGAAAAGATGATCTCTTGCTCATCTTTGAGCAAGCAAACTTACTTTGGTGCTTTTGCTGAACAAAAATTAAACATATATTTATTTGGGTCTAGTGGTGGTCTACCTATTTTCTATTTCATAGATCTCTTTATCCTTATGACATTTATACAATATTTTGATAACTGAAGCTGGATAGCAAGAATTAAAATCAGAGAGGATAAGTAAAATCAGGCAGTATGAGTATAATAATCTTTTCAAAATTATTTTTGCTAAGTCCTTGGCATTTCCATATAAATTTTAGAATTCCATGATCAGATCCTCCATATAAGCTACTAGGATATTGACTGAAATTTCGTTGAATCTATAGGCCAAACTGGAGAGAACCGACATCTTAATAATGACCCTTTACATTCATGAACATGGCATGTTTCTCCATTTATTTGAGTCACATGTTCTTCTTCATCTATTGAGTTGATCATACGGCGTTTTCTCTCTAATTTGCTCGTATGATAAATTATCATTATTCATTTCGAATGTTGAACCAAACATTTTGTTCTTTTTTTATTGAAATAATTGCCATATAACATCATTTTAGCTTTAGATACACAACATAATGATTCAGCATTTATATATATTGCAAAATGATCATCACAATAAACTTGCATTCTTACTGATGATGTATAGTGGTTTGGAATATTCCAGACTCACTTGGTTTACATTTTGTTGCATATTTTTCAGCATGCTTATTGGTTATATTTGTTTCTAATTTTCCTTTCTTTTTAATGTTCTTATTGGGTTTTGCTATGAGGTTTATACTCAGCCCTACTTTAGTCCTGGCTACCTCTTCAGTACTCAGAGGATACGAAAAGCTGATCATCTCACTGTTCTAACTTGGCAGTTGCTAGGGTAATGTAAAAAATTATCACAAACTTGAACTTGGTGGCTTAAAATAACAGAAATTTATTCTCACAATTTCTCCAGGCCAGAAGTCTAAATCAAGGTGTCAGCAGGCTTGAGCTTGCTCTGAAGGCTATAGGAAAGGCACTTTCCTTGAGTATCCAGCTCCTGGTGAACCCCATGTTCCTTTTGGCTACCTAACTCTCTTCTCTCCATCTTCCCATGGCCCTCACTTCTGTGTCTTCTCTTCTATCCCCTATGAGAAATTGAATTTAGGGTCCTCCCATATAATCAAGTGTGATCTCATCTTGAAAACATTAATATAATTACATCTGAAAACATTTTTTTTTCCAAATAAGGTCATAGTCACAGGTTCAGGGGGGTAAGGTATGAATGTATCTTTTTGGGGGGAACAACCATGGAACCCACTGTACAGGGATTGAATCTTGTTTGTGTAAAAAAAAAAAAAAAGAACTCTATATGCATGTTTAGTTTTAAGTTCCAGGACTAAAGAATGTCCTAGAAAATATTTTTCTACCCTGGAGGAAATGTTGTTAATACAGAAAACCTCAGGTGAGGACAAAATCACTTGATGATTCAGTTCAGATCCTCTGAGAAGAGAAAGCCAAAAGAATTAGAGGAATTAGATCTATAAGAGATTTATTAGAAAAATACCCATGAAAGAAAAGAAAAGTCCAAAAAGTAAGGAGAACCCCCACTTCTGTGAGGAAAAGAATAAGGCGGGGGCTTGGATATGCAAAGTCTCAGATTGCAAGTAGTTCCAAGAAAGTTTCACCCAGGTGAATGCATGAGTCTTGAGTCAAAATTACACATCAAAGAAATTCTGCAGGAATGGAGTTCCTTAGTCACTGCCTGAGAACACCCCATTGGAAGTGAGATGGTAGGGAACACGGCGTGGTAGAAAATTCAGACAAGAGAAGGGGCCACAAGTTAAATACGTTCCCTGCAGCAGGAGATCTGAGTTGAGCATTTTCAGGGCTACCATGCTCAACATGTGCCAGGTTAATTTTAACTGGTTTAGGGGCTCCAGGGAAGAAAATAATCTTTAGATAATGATTTCCTCCCACCCACTCTCCCCATGCTCTTCACAAGACTTATTAATTTGTACCATTCATTTATAATCTATTTTAATCTGATTTATAGTTATCTATAAACTATCAGGACAGCCTTTTTAAATATAGAATTTGGTCTATCATTAAGTAAAATGATTTTGAACCCCTAAGGTTTTCTTTTTTTCTATATGGATTTGGGCATTTGAAAACTGAGGGTTAGAATAAAATGACCTGGCATTTTATTTCCCTCTGTACCCTTCACAGCATTTTCCACACCAATATCAAGAACTCTAATTTGTTAGGAAAACTCGTGAACCCACAGGGCTCCCCGTAAGTGTGACAATGCAGTGGCCGCCACTGCTCACTTGTCGGCAACACATTCAGCCAGCCCAGTCCACGCTGGGGTCCTGTCCTCCCCAAGTCCCGCCAGCGAGGGGAAATGAGTCAGGATGACCTTTATCCTCCATGGACCAATATTCCCTTTATTCTGTAACCGCAGTGGCCATTCTGCGGCAGAAAGTCACATGCGGTGGGTCCTGCCCTTCGTTTAGAGAGCGGGGCTGAAGGACTCCCTCGGCCTCCGGGCTCTGTCATTTTATGATGGAGTCTCCGTTCTCTGTCTCCGAGATAGAACATATGTTGTGAGGAACCTGGTTGGAGCTTCAAGCGATTGTCACAAAAATCCATTATTTTCTTCCTCTGCCAGTTTACTCTGAAGTACCTTCCCTATCATCCTTTTCGATGTCTTATCAGGGGAAGGTTGGCCTGAAATTTGAGTGAAGCCTATCAGCACCTGAAGCTAAAAATGGTATTTAAGGCTCCTGTGCCTCAGATGTCTGCTCCTCCTGGTGCGAGGTAGCTTTCTTTTTCTAGCTTTCTAATCCAGCATCAGTAATCTGGAGCGTGCCACATGCATTCTTAATAACCATCTTAATAATGGATTCAAAAATGCAGCTATGTATGTTCAACCTAACAAGCTAGCAGAATTTGAGAAAGAGCTATTTATAAACGTATTTTCAGAGAGCATTTGATGTGTGCCGGGCACTTTGTAAAATAAATGAGGTAGACTGCAGCAACCAGGGACAAGAACTCTATCCCGGGGGTAGACCAGTAGTCATTGTTGCAATGCATGCAGTATATACATGCATATGTACACAGATAGGACATATATGATGCGCCACTTATGTTGTCTCTCTGGGAAATCTATGGAAGAGAGATCATATATTTTTCTACACTGGAAGAAATGTTGTTAATACAGAAAATCTCAGGTGGGGATAGAGTCACTTGATGATTCAGTTCAGGTCCTCTGAGAAGAGAAAGCCAAAAGAATTAGATCTATAAGAGATTTAGATCTAATAAATCTAGATCTTGGCGATCTGAAGAAAAATTATGCATAAGTAATTGAAAAATGGAAGTTTATATGCTTTCAAGTTTCTTTAATAATTAAGTGTGGCTAGAATATGACATGCATGTGTGTAAAAAACAGAGTTGGGATTGACACAGTCAGCCGGGGCTAGGTGGGCAAGTTCGCTCTGTTACAGACAGTGGCGGCTGCTGGAGGGTTCAAAACAAAGGCGAGACCTGACGATAGGGAAGAATCTGGAAGACCTGGGTAATAAGAATTCTATGGTTGTTTCCCAGGGAAACTAATGAGAAGCAGACAAGATAATTAAATAAGCAGCTAGGGCTCTGTGAAACCTCACTATTAGAGGAAACACATCTCAGCCGGTTTTGGGGGACATTTGCAGGTGAGACTGTCCCCAGCATGTGTGTAGATGGGATGGCATGTAGTTCGGCTTTTCCAGTAGTGGATAATCAAACGGGACGACAGGGAAGGAGGTATGGAACATGAAGCTCTACTACATCACGCACACACACACACACACACACACACACACACACACACACGGTGGTGGGGGCGGGGGAGAGAAAAATTCAAAGCAAGTTCTGACTCTCAAAAACTGTATTTTTTTGTTTAAAAAAAGATTGTCATGGCTCAGTCTATAGTCAACCTAGACCCCTGACGATGTACACTGTACACATTAGTAAGATGTCCCTTTATGGAATCCTTTAAAATACCTCTTTGTCTCCCAACAGTGGCCTCCAAGCTTTTTCCTCCACGTCACCTCTCCCTGCACACCTGCTCAATGACCTTCACTCGATTTACACGTCTTACAAGCCGCCTAGATTGTTGTCAATGTTAGTGTAAAGCAAACACGCACCCTCTCTCTCCAAGGACCCGACATGCTTGGCCTTGACAAATTGTGATTGCAGGTTATACTTAAAGCAGATACCTTTTTCTAACAAGTATTTAAAAATAATTTGGTACTTCACTTAAAACTCACAGTCATGCTGACAGAGTTGCTCATCCTGAGAAAGTAAGACATCTCTCTCTCCCTGCACCGACTTATTGATTTAATCATCATTCAGCACATGGGGAAAGCAAATAGCAAGGTGGGTACCTGTTGGGAGAGCCATGTTGAGCACATACAGCAGATCTGATACTGAATCTGCTGTCATAACAGCGAGGGCAGCTTTTTGTTCCCTCGGTCAGCAGCCTTCTCCAAGTATTTAATGAGATTTAGATCCCTTAGGTCGATTTTCACCTTTTCACTCTAGGAAAGCTTCTGATTACAGACTGCAGTAGAGAGAAGGTAAACATTTGAATAGGACATAGGAATAGTGTTGTGATTTACATTGTGGTGAGGTAGGTGCAGAGGTGGGGAATCAGCCAGATGGAGCACATGTGTGAGCACCTGCTTGGAGAAGCTTCCCTGTGCTTTGGAGTAGAGTTGTGCTGTCTAGACCATGTGTGTGAGGTTAAGGATTAGTGTGGCATGGATTGTACTTTATTAGTATGGACTTAAGAATAGTATTCGGCATTATTTCATTTTATCTAGACTTCAGAAAAGGAGACTTATCATTTAACATTTGTCACCCTTAGGACCTGATTTTGTGAAACACTGGTAGTAAAAATATGCACAACTTTGACCCATTTACACACTGGCAGAGCACTTTAGAAACCATCTCATCCAATACCATTATTTTGTGTCCTATGTTTTTACCGGCAAAAGTTAGGAGGACAATGGCAATAATGCTGGTTTATCCATTTGTATAAAAGAATGGAGAAATATTTTAATGGATTTTTGTAATCCTTTTTTATGATACATTATGAAAGATATTTGTATTCCTTTCCTCTATTACCCCACAAATCATAATATGAAATAAAACAATTACTATGTAGTATATGAAGATTATTTTTTCCTAAGTAAAAACAAAACAAAACAAAACATAAAATACAGAATCATGTTTCTCATAACAGCCAACTGCTAAACTATCGTTCCTGTGTGATTTATTAAGACGATAATGAAGAGGGGCGCCTGTCAGGCAGCTCAGCCAGTTAAGCGTCCAACTTAAGGCCAGGTCATGATCTCATGGTTCACAAATTCGAGCCCCACATCAGGCTCTGTGCTGACAGCTCAGAGCCAGGAGCCTGCTTCGGATTCTGTGTCTCCCTCTCTCTCTGCCGCTCTCCCACTCATGTGTTGTCTGTCTCTCAAAAATAAGCAAATACTAAATTTTTTAAATAAATAAATATTCAAAGAGCTTTAAACTAAATACCAGGACTGTGCTGGCTTAAATTTATTCCCTGATAAATAGTGCAGCAGAGGTTTTTCAAACTTCTTAAATTTACGAATAATTCAATAACCCTGTAATTGCCTAAAAAACAAAATCTATAGAATAACACAGATCTAATTCCAAGCATGAAGGCAATGGACCGTCACCTGCCAGATACATAATACAGTTTCTGAAGGAGGCAAGCAAGTCATAAGGAATGTATGACTCAATGGATGAAGCCCCCGGGAAATACATCTCCTGTACTTACAGGAAAATGAGTCGAAACACTTCAAGATCAAGGTAAAATGTTAAAGGTAAAAGGTGGAAAATAATATCTTGAGAGCAGTGATTTTCAGACTTCCATGTATGTGTGAATCACTTGGGGAACCTTCAATGGGAAGATTCTCACTCAGTACTTCTGGGGGTCTGGGATGCTGTATTTCTAGCCAATTACCCAGTGTCACCGATGCGCTGGTTTGGAGAGTAACAAGAATCTAGATGACAATACTTGGATGTATGTGACTCTCGAATGAGCCAGCTATAGTCCTATTGGCAGATTACAGCCATAAAGAGATCATCCCGCAGTATTTTGCTGCTGAAAACAAATTATCTGATAAATTTGTAACCTGCCCTAATTATTTTCCCTCAAATAATGGAGAAAGGAATAATAACAGATAACTTCTGGAGCCATGCATTGATTTAAATCCTTTTCATTCATTATTCTATTTGGTCTTTGTAGCAACCCTTTGAGATAAACTGGTAGCAAGATCCCAGAAAATGACTTCTATAGACTGATAATATACAAGAGAATATGTGAGAAGATTGAATAAACACTTTTCCATGTCTGTAGGAACATAATTCTGCGGAAGTGTCCAATTGGGGCAAACTTACTGCCAGAAAATCTGATAAAAAGACACGGCTCAGTTAGGAGAACAAGTGCTGAACAGAAGCTAATAATAGACCAAGCTAAGTAAGCTAAATCGTGTTAAATGTGTCATGAGGGGTTACAGATAACATACAGCAGGAACATTCCAAGTGTAATGTGTAAGCCAAATGTGTAAAATTCCCCTCGTGCTCTGTTCTGGTTAGAATGTACTTGTTAGCATTTATTGGTAAGTCTGGCAGCCAGAAATTAGAGGCATCAACAAAATGGTGTCCATTCAGAAGAAAATAAAGCAGGATTTTTAAAGTAACTGAAAAACAAAGGAAACCTGAATGGCTCCAAGTCATTCAGCCTCATGGTATCATTTTTGGTAACATAATAAACCAACTCAAGCTTCACTTCCAGCAAGTGGCGAAAATCCATCAAACTTCCTGAGATTTTTGCGTTTTCCGGAGAGACTCTTTGTTTTCCTTACTCCAAATTCTAGCTTTTTCCCTCAATTATACATTTCCATTTCCGGTTTTGTGAGGTTCTGATCCCATATTTTTAATCTGTCGCCCCATGCCTGACATAATTCCCCCAAGCACCATTAACACAAAGTTATTGTGTGCAACAGCCTCTTTTTCTGAGGAACTGAAGATAATTCAGTGTTCAAAACACTGAAAATGTGATAACTAAGAAAAAATTTAAAAACAACAACATTTTAAAACCTGGCATCTTAAAATAGGGGTAAAAAAGTTAATAAATAAGTACAGTTCTACAAAGCATCGATTCACTATATGATTATTTATTTGGATTTTTATTTTAAATTATTTTGGTTTTGAACCAACAGTAAAAATATATGGATATGATTTAAAGATGAACAAGGATATAATAGAAAAAGTAATTCTTCCCACCCCATTTCTCAGATAATTATAATCCTGTTTACCAAAGTATTCCCATTTTCTTTCTCTTGTGTATTTTTCCAGAGACAATCTATACTTGAGGATATTTTAAAAATAACAAATGTTCTTTAAAATTATGTTCTTTGAATACATTTCTTTAAAGACTGCTCTAAGCACATTCTTGGCCTTTGTGTTGGCTAATAAGACATTGGTCAGAGCCCAGACCTGAAAACAGCTTAGAACTCATTTAATCTAACTGTTCAAAAGTCATTTTGTGACCCAAACAAGAAATCTATCACCTGTCGTCTCTGTCATTCTCCCTGACACTTCGACCTTCCCCTGGGGCTCCTAAGCTGGCTAACTTATTCAGAATCCCATTTTCAAGAGAAGCTCTCTCACTAGACTAGTTCCCGTGAAATCCTTTGTCTGTCTACCAGTTTAACTTCCTAGTTATGTTATTATTCAGAGCAATTTAACTATTCTGTGTCTGGAATTTTTTTCCTGTTGGCTATCCCCAAGGATAATTGACATAAAAAAACAGCAGAATTCTTGACACACTAGGTGGCTCAGTTGGTTAGGCATCCGGCTTCAGCTCAGGTCATGATCTCTTGGTTTGCGAGTTCAAGCCCTGTGTTGAGTTCTGTATGGACAACTCAGAGCCTGGAGTCAGCTTGGGATTCTGTGTCTCCTTTCTCTCTATCCCTCCCTCCTCATGCGCTCTCTCTCTCTCTCTCTCTCTCTCTCTCTCTCTCTCTCTCTCTCTTTCAAAAATAAACATTAAGAAAAATTTTTAAAACAACAACAACAAAGAAATCCCAGAGTTCTCTATCTAAGAGGTTCGTTACTTGCTTCTTAAGTAACCCCTCAAATTGCAGCTACCTTTTACAGTAACACTTTATCCCCCACTTCTGGCAAGTCGATTATTTTCCTTCCTTAGTAAAGTTTTTAAAAATCAGTGTATAGTTTCCAGAAAACAAATTCTTTACCCAAGTGCCTAGGTGGAGTGGAGAGAAAGCATTCTTTTTTTTTTTTTAATTTTTTTAATGTTCTTTATTTATTTTTGAGAGACAGAGAGAGACAGTGGGAACAGGGGAGGGTCAGCGAGAGAGGGAGACACAGAATCCAAAGCAGGCTCTAGGCTCTGAGCTAGCTGTCAGCACAGAGCCTGACACGGGGCTTGAACCCACAAACCATGAGATCATGACCTGAGCCGAAGCTGGACGCTTAACCGACTGAGCCACCCAGGCGCCCCCAAGAAAGCATTCTTTACTCAAAGCCCATGGGCACTAAGCTTGTACCTAAGGGATAGTGACTTCATCATGCAAAGAATGCTCAACTCTGTGACTATGGTCTGTGCTCAGCACTGTGAGAACAGAAAGGGTTAGAAGCTAGAACAAACTCCTACCCCCCCCCCCACTTCAAAAGTCCTGCTTATCACATTTGAGCTCTCCCATCCCAATCTTTCAGGTCAGTAACTTAGGAAAAGGAATTCTGACTCAGAGAAAATACCTGACAGACCTCATGTACCAGGGACCCGGCAGCTCTCCTCTCCTCAAGGATAGTAACATGGGAGTGGATTCCAAAGAGGGTGAGTAGATCTTCCATGTTCCTTGACTCATTTCCTTTATATTTCATCCACCCTGCTGCCTGGGTGAATAGAGATGATCAACAGAAATTAAGCTGCATCCATCCTAGGTAAGATACCAGTAAATCAAACCCAGCAGGCTATGACAAAGATAAAACAATGGCAAGTTAGACATTATCCCAGAATCCTATCAAGATAATACCTCAGTGAGTGAATATTGAAACAAGGGAAATTCTGTTAATATAATTTACATGTAATAGAGGCAAGGAGAGAAAAAATATCATCTTAAAGATGACTGAATTGGTCAAATTTAGCATTCATTTAAAAAAAATTCATTTAAGAATAATAAACTCCAGGTACCTGGGTGGCTCAGTGGCTTAAGTGTTTGTCTTTGGCTCAAACAACCTCATAGTTCATGAGTTTGAGCACCGCATTGAGCTCTGTGATGACGGCTCAGAGCCTGGAGCCTGTTTTGGACTCGGTTTCTCCCTTTCTCTGCACCTCCCCTGCTCACATTATGTCTGTTCTCTGTCTCAAAAATAAATAAACATTGAAAAAAATAATAAAATCATTAGAGTTCAGGGGCGCCTGGGTGGCTCAGTCAGTTAAGCGTCCGGTTTCGGCGCAGGTCATGATCTCTCGTTCATGGGTTCGAGCCCCACATCGGGCTCTGTGCTGACAGCTAGCTCAGAGCCTGGAGCCTGCTTCGGATTCTGTGTCTCCCTCTCTCTGACCCTCCCCTGCTTATGCTGTCTCTCTGTCTCTGAAAAATAAAAACATTAAAAAAATTTAAAAAAATCATTAGAGTTCAACAAAATATGTTTTATGGAAATAATTATATTTTCTAAAGTAAGTAATAGTGACAAGAGTGGCATCCTTTTATATCTTTTGCAAATCTTTTTAATATCTTGCTTATAGAACACAAATTCCTATATCTGCTTTGGCACTCAATCTGTTGCAGTATTTTACTTTAAATAAAGTATCTGAAAACACTCTGGCCTCCCACAGATATGTAGTTAGAAAAGCAAGACCTCTGAACCTTCTAAAGTTTACAAGATGCTCTCAGAGTTCTTCAGCTATACTTGCAGAATCACTGTTTTAGAGAATCTGTATTCTAAGCTCACTAAAATTGATTTAGCAATATTTCACTCTGTGTTAACTGAATCAAAACTTATAGACCAAGAACTAAAGAATTATTTTGGCAGAATTCTGATAAATGTATTCATGTCAACATTAAGATGAAAAAGTGGACTGTGATGACTTTTGTTATAAACACTTATTTTTAGGAATTTACTTTGATATATATTTTTTATATTTCAATACCAAGTTGATACCAAAAATCGATTTTATAGTCAGTGATGCATAATTTCCTATTAAACCTTTTAACAATTTTTCATTGAGAGTATAAATATACTAAATACCATGACAAGTTCTGAGGAGAGAACAGTAAGAAATACAGAGTACCAGGATTTATTGAGATTGTAGTCTAGTGGAAGAAACAAAATAAATTTACAGATGATGTGGGCTGAAAGAATGTTTTCAATGTGGCTGGCCAAAGTGTAAATTGGAAGACAATTTGCTTTTGCCATATAAAGCCAAACCTAACCTAAGACCTAGTGATTTCATTCTAGTACATTCTCAAGAGAAACCCTTATACATTTGTGTCAAGAGATACAGACAGAAATGTGCACAGCTATTGTGCTACTGTTAATAGTAGCAGAAAAGTGGAACCTACCATAAGTCAGAAAAGCAGGAAAAGTGGTATATTTACACTATGAAATACTAGTGTAAACAAAATAGGAAACATGTAAATACCAATACCTATAACAGCCTGGTTAGATTATACTGAAGCACAAGAAGTCAGTGGCCCAGAGAAGATTAGATTCTGCTTAAAGGCTTTTTATAAAATTTAAAATAATTGTATTATAAAACACCATAGTTCAGTGTGTGTGTTTGTGTGTCTATGTGTCTGCATGTTTAGGCAAGAAGATGATAAACACAGAATGTAGGGTGGTGCTTAGCTGCCTAGCTTCCTCTAGAAAAGGCAGGAGGATAGGAGAGAAAGGGTGGATCGAAGGAATTTATTTCTATTGTTTTAGATCTAGGGGTGGTATGTTCGGTTCAGGAGTGACCAGTGTGAATTGGTCAACTATAGCATTCGTTTCCTTTTTTTAATGTTAATTTTTTTTGTGAGAGAGAGCGTGCATGCATGCATGTGCACACAAGTGAAGGAGAGGCAGAGAAAAGGAGAGAGAATCTGAATCAGGCTCCAGACTCCCATCAGCACAGGGCCTGATGCGGGGCTCAAACTCACAGTGACATCACGACTTGAGCCAAAGTCAGATGTTTAACTGACTGAGCCACCCAAGTGCCCCGGCAGTCATTTCTCATACAAGCCTTTAAACAAGTTAAGGAAAACAGATAATGTCCTAATACTGTTTAAAAAAAAAAAAAAAAGAACTATCTATAAAGTTACCATCACAGTAACACCAGTTAGAATAACTACTTTTAAAGTCCAGAGCAAGAAAAGGAAGTTGCTATATTGGCTACAATTCAACACTATTATAAAGATTAAAGTCAATTCCATTAGTCAAGAAGAAGAAATAAGCTATATTTTTGAAAAGAAAAAATTGTCATTATTTGAATCTAGAAATATCTGGGTCCCATGAAAAATGACTTAAATTGCTATAATCCATAAAATATCCGATTCTGAAATTGATCTAGAAAGGAAAAGTGTGAATAAAAGTTTAGTGAGTTTTGCTTATCTATATAATAAAAATATATTGGAACAAAGAAAGAAAGAGAGTAATGGCATAGAATAGGTAGTATCTCTCTTCATATATATATATATATATTATATTATTATACTAATATATTATATATGTTATATATTTTTTTTGTTTAGAAAAATATTTTCTTAAGGTTGGAGTGAGGAATAATTACCAGGGAATGGCAATGAAGAAGACAATAAAAGAAAATTCTCCCATGGTTTCGGGTGTGAACAAACAAAGCAGTAATAAGACAACAGGACATGAGAGGGACGCTCGGGAAACAGGGTCTTTCCTGACTACCAAGTCCCACCGAGTTCGTCATCATGGACCTTTGGCACCTCAGGTGAGCCGCATCTTCTGCAGGACCTGCAGCTTCAGGATCATTTAACACCCCCGCAACCTGACTGCTCTATGCCAGGAGAGGTCTGTAGTCACTGGGGCAGACAATCCTCCAAACACGTCTAGCCCCATGGGTTGGGGGTCTCTCAGAGCAAGAAGGTGCTCAGGATCAGAGAAGAGGTTGATCATTTGGAGACTTTACTTCTGACCATAAATTTAGAGAGAATAACAGACATTTTGAGAAATTAAAGCTGTATGCGGCTTGGGTCAGATTCCAGGTTACACACATGGAGGCCTCATAGGAGGGAGCTGAGGGGCTGAGGCCTAGGAGGCTTGGCTTTTGGCTAGTGATGATACCACAGGGTTAGGAGGCTCAAGGGGGTTTTCTTGATGAGCTCTTAAAACGGGGTGAACGATAGGTTCTGATCGCAACTTCCTTGTCCAGCTCTTCTCCTGAGTCATGTCTAGTGGTGAGCAGATAGCCTGGGCCGGGGAACCACACCAGGAGCATTTAGAGGTCTATGGATCACCACTTCGCAGCCAGCAGGGGGACGGCCACACCGATGGAGACATTCAGAAAAACATATTTTCTTTCTCAGTCATCAGATTTTTACCATTCCAGAAGAAATCTATTCAGTTTTTATCATTTTATGATTCTCGTCTACAATCCCACAATTTCATATGTGAAGCTAATGTAAATCTGATTTGAGACATCCATCATATGGCATATTATAATAATTCCTGCCAACCATCTTAGTTTTGTTACCCGGTTTGGGGTTCTTTTTTTGTGTCAAACCATTCTGCAAAACGCTACTAAGACAGTAGAATCTGATTGAAATCAAAATTTCAGCATTTCATATTTGAGGTGAGTGTTATGGCTAATTCTGTTCCATTTCAGATGCTTCTGAATTTTAATTTAATTTAAATTAAAATAATTTAAATCAAATTGTCTGTTTAAATCCTTGATTTAGATGCTTTCCAATTTCAATTTAGAATTTTAATTGATCCCAAATGTAAACTAATTTGAATGAATTTTAAAATTCAGATTTCTTTCAGATTCAATTAACATGAACAACATTCATTTTGCTCTGTGATTTTAGTCTATCAGGGTAGACTAATCAGAATTATTTCCTCTTATTATATCTTCTTTCTTTCCTTACTTCCCTCCAACGGCTTACCAAAGGCTAAGAGTACACTCTGCCTATCCCCAAGCAAGAGAGTATGTATTCTAATATAAAACAAGTAAGAAAACCAACTAAAACCCAATCTGATTTTTATTGTCATAATGACCAGCAATTCTAAAAAAATTTAGAACTTCTAAAGCAATGATAAATTACTCCTTTCTGATAAAAGCTTTTATTGGCCTACATTCTTTTTTTTTTATGTCAAGTTTATATTTAATAACACTTTAGTAAAGAACAGGAAAAATAAACATGAAATTCAGAAGATACATATTCAGCTTATCTATTATCTATTTGGTTTTTTCTTTAAGTTTTGCTGATGTATAATTGATATACAATAAACTGCATGTAGTTAAAGGCGTAATTTGATATGCACACACCTGTGAAACCGTCACCAGAATCAAGATAATGATCGTACCCGCGAAGATTCTGTGGGTCAGGGATTAGGGCAGCCACATCTTGGATTCGTGATGTTTGTGGTCACCAGCTACGGTTGTTTGAAGAGTTAGAGACTGCTAGGATAGCTAGGCTGGGGCCATATGTCTGGGGTCTTCATTCTAAATGACATTGGTGGTTACTATTCAGTTTTAGTCATATAAATATAAGCTCCGAATTAACACAATTTTATTACCATCTTTTAAAAACATTATATTTTATAGGGCAGCTAATTTGGAGAACTCCCAGTTTTACACACACACACACACACATACACACACACATATGGATCAGCCACATGGGTTCCTTTGATGAGTAAGCTTTTAATGGTTTAAAATTTCTTTTTAGTGTTTATTTTCAAGAGACAGAGAGCTCGAGAGCACAAGTGGGGGAGGGGCAGAGAGAGGGAGACACAGAAGCCCAAGCAGCCTCAAGGCTCCAAGCCGTCAGCACAGAGCCCAACATGAGGTTTGAACTCACAAACCAGGAGATCATGACCTGACCAAAGTCATACGCTTAACCAACTGAGCCACCCAGGCACCCCAAATGGTTTAAAATTATTCAAGTTAATGGGTGCCTGGGTGGTTCAATTGGTTAAGC
>NC_043701.1:70596763-70669188 GCF_006229205.1 Suricata suricatta | reverse complement strand
GAGAGGGAGACACAGAAGCCCAAGCAGCCTCAAGGCTCCAAGCCGTCAGCACAGAGCCCAACATGAGGTTTGAACTCACAAACCAGGAGATCATGACCTGACCAAAGTCATACGCTTAACCAACTGAGCCACCCAGGCACCCCAAATGGTTTAAAATTATTCAAGTTAATGGGTGCCTGGGTGGTTCAATTGGTTAAGCATTGGACTTAGACTCAGGTCATGATCTCCTGGTTTGTGGGTTCGAGCCCAGCATCAGGTTCTGTGCTGATGGCTCAGAGGCGGGAGCCCGCTTTAAATTCTGTGTCTCCCTCTATCTCTGCCCATTCCCTGCTCGGGTTCTGTTTCTCTGTCTTTCAAAAATAAATAAATATTAAAAAAAAATTTTTTTTAAAGGAATTAAAATTCAAATTAAATTTGGTTGTGATTTTCATCTTCACCTTCAATACATATTATATAGTTATACATTTAAACATTAGATTCAAAACAGACAGTGACAGGGTGCCTGGGTGGCTCAGTCATGGCTCAATAGGTTGATTTTGGCTCAGGTCATGGTTTCACAGTTCATGGGATTGAGCCCCACATGAGACTTTGTGTTGACAGCATGGAGCCGGCTTGGGAACTTTTCTCTGTGTGTCTTTCTGACTCTCTCTCTCCCTTTCTCTCTCTCTCTCTTTCTTAAAATAAATGAATATTTTTAAAAGATTGTCTTTCTCTTTCTCGCCCCCTCTTCCCCTAGCCATGCTCAGGCTCTCTCCCTCTCCCTTTTTCTCTCAAAAACAAATGATGACAGCAGAGTTATTGTAAAGATGAGGAAAAGAACTGCATGGGCAATTCGGTGACTCGGTTAAGCATCCAACTTAGACTCATGTCATGATCTCAGTTTGTGAGTTCAAGCCCTGCATCACATTGTGCTGACAGCTCGGAGCCTGGCGCCTGATTCAGATTCTGTCTCCCTCTCTCTCTGCCCCTCCTCTGCTCACTCTTTATCTATCAAAAATAATATATGTTGGGGCGCCTGGGTGGCTCAGTCGGCTAAGCGTCCGACTCCAGCTCAGGTCATGATCTCATAGATTGTGGGTTTGAGCCCAACGTCAGGCTCTGTGCTGACAGCTCAGAGCCTGGAGCCTGCTTTGGCTTCTGTGTCTCCCTCTTTCTCTAACCCTCCCCTGCTAACGCTGTTTCTCTCTGTCTTTCAAAAATCAATAAAACATTTAAAAATAAATGTTAAACATTTTTTAAAGATAAAGAAAATAACTTGAGTCACTTCCATTCTGTCATTCTATGTGACCGCTTATACTTTTGGATATAATTAAAGCAATGAAACAGAGCCCAGAATGCAAGGTATAATATTTTTATTTGGTAATTGAAGATTTTAGTTCAGTAATAAGAAATTTAATTAAATTTGAATAATATCTTTGAAATTAAAATCTAATGTTTCAAAAATTGTTACTCTTATTCATTAAACCATACTATTATTATTCATAATGACAACAAATTAGTATATAAGTCTTCCCTATCTTATAAGAAATACATTCATATAATTAGGAAGTACTAATCCAGCATTTTATTTTCCCTGATACTGATACTATTTGTTTGTTCATTTGTCTTATTAGGGCATGATTTTATATGCACATATATTTCAATAAAAGAAATTCTTTACTGCCTGTATTTTTTCTAGCCATTATTTTATTAATTTCTTATGACTGCCACTGAAAATAATTTTGACATAAAGAGGGGTATTTAAAAATTATTTACTCCCCTCAGTGTCAGATAAACTAGGAAAACCATTGTGTTCCCCATCTCTTCCTTTAGAGCCAGCAAAGGGACAGCCTCGCTAATGGAGACATATTCAAAAATATATATGATATCCTAAGTGGTCAGATCTTTATCATTTCAGTAGAAATGTATTGTTTATTTTTTACTTTATATTTATGTCAAATTTTATTTTATATTTGTATAACTTTTGTCCTTTCCCTAAACCCAATGTTTGATAAGGTAAGGTTTGCAAATACCTAAATCTCCTGAATCTAGACCAAGTTCTGCAACACTTACCAGGTACTCAGCAAACACTTTTGGGAATAGCACCACATTATCCCAATTTTCTTTACTGTTGACAAAATATATTGAGTTGTTTTGTGGTGACAAAAAATGATTAAATACTTATTATGCTCACATTGCATTACAATACTATTTCAAATATGAATTTTCTTTAAGAAAATGTAATTTTAAGAAAAATCTATGAAATTCTATTCAAAGAATGAAATAGCATTGGCTAAATAAAAAGATTGTGGAGGGGCGCCTGGGTGGCTCACCAGTTGAGCATCTGGCTCTTGATTTCAGCTCAGGTCATGATCCCAGGGTCATGGGATCCAGCCCTGAACAGGCTCAGCATGAAGCCTCCTTAACTCTCGTCTCTTCTCTCTCTCTCTCTCTCTCTCTCTCTCTCTCTCTCTCTCTCTCTCTCTCACTCTCTCCCTTCCCCTACCTCTTCCCCTCCCCCACTTTCATGCTTGCGTGCACTCTCTCAAATTAAAAAAAATTAATTTTAGAAAAAGATGTGGACAGGGGCGCCTGGGTGGCTCACTCGGTTAAGTCTCCATCTTCGGCTCAGGTCAGATCTCACGTTCGTGGGTTCGAGCCCCGCGTCAGGCTCTGTGCTGACAGCTAGCTCAGAGCCTGGAGCCTGCTTCCAGTTCTGTGTCTCCTCTCTCTGCTCCTCCCCCTCTCATGCTCTGTCTCTCTCTGTATCAAAAATAAATAAAACATTAAAAAAATTAAAAAAAAAAGAAAAAGATGTGGACAGAAAGTGTTAGGAAAAAAGAAAGAAAGAAAAAGAGAGAGAGAGAGAGAGAGAGAAAGAAAGAAAGGGCACCTGAGTGGCTCAGTCAATTAAGCGTTGACTTTTGGTTTGGGCTCAGGTCATGATCTCATGGTTTGTGAATTCAAGTCCCACCCTGGGGTCTGCCCTGGTAGCAAGGAGACTGTTTGGGATTTTTCTCTCTCTCCCTATCTCTCTCTCCCCTTCCCCTGCTCATGTTCTCTATCTCAAAATACATAAATTACCTTTAAAAAAAAAGTCTACTATTTCACTCTTACACTTTATCTCCAAGTTCTAGACAAACTATGACAAATTTTCTGACTATGACTATTAATACATATAATAAACCATTATTTGATACATAGACTTAAGTTTAGTTGTAGCTGAGTCTGAGCAAATAGTTGGAGATTTTTCTGTGCTCTAAAAACTAAGGCAGACTTTATAACTCCAGCAGCATATCCATCAGTAGAAATGAATAGCCAAGACAGAAGCCCCAAACACTAGACACAAGTGCTTTTAAGACTCTTTGAAAGGTGAACTTCATTTATCTGTAACCTCTATAAGCAGACTCTTGAGACAGACAATTTTGGTCTGAATAGCATGTCTGTCACTTAGATGTGTGATCTTGCAAGTTACTTAGTCTTTCACTGGGAAAAAAAAATGAAATAAATATATATAAATACATATATATAAAGTAGATTCATACATGTAAAATATCTAGAACAACATATATGTGATTAGTGCTATTGTTTCATTAGGTGTATATCTATCATTAGTGTATTCTTTATATCTTTGATTCATTAACTTTAACCCTGTGATGTATGACTCAGTGGACTCATCATCTTAATTTTCTAAAATGGAACACTAGGGGCGCCTGGGTGGCTCAGTCGGTTAAGCCTCCGACTTCGGCTCAGGTCAGATCTCACGTTCGTGGGTTCGAGCCCCGCATCAGGCTCTGTGCTGACAGCTAGCTCAGAGCCTGGAGCCTGCTTCCGGTTCTGTGTCTCCTCCTCTCTCTGCCCCTCCCCCTCTCATGCTCTGTCTCTCTCTGTATAAAAACTAAATAGAAAATTAAAAAAAATAAAATAAAATAAAAATAAAATGGAACACTGACTCTTAAAAAGTCGGTGAGTTTTTTTGGCTCAGCATATTGAATTAGAAAAAAAGTCTTAATTTTTTGCATAGGTTGGTGCAACCACTGAATGTAGAGGGTTTACTTTAACATTAAAAAACATTGTATGTTGTTCCTCTTTTCCAAAGCCAGTTAAGTAACCTGCAGTTGTTAATATTTTTCTTGTTACATGTTTGTCCACATCCTCCATGAGTCACAAGCACTGTGATAAAAATGAATTGTTCTATAACGTAATTGTTGAGTTTATAATATTCCTAAGAGAATATCAACAATGATTCTTAAAGGACAGGGGCAAGGACAGCAGATCATAGTGTTTTTAAAAGAATGAACACAAGGACACCTCTTAGGTACACAATGACTAACCACCTTTTTTTCTGAGTAATTACTCTCCTTCTACCAAAGAGATATCCCCAGTTCCTCTTTATTTCTCCACCTTATAAACATAAATTAAATATTGAGTTGCCAAATTGCTCCTAGTTGAGAATAGCATTGAATCCAAAGTTAGTTCTTATTCTTCCTTAGAAGAATCTAGATCAAATCCAAAACCTGTTAGAGACACAACAATGTCTGATTCGTAAGCTACGTGTTATCTCATGCTGGCAGTAAGTCAGCAACTCTTTCTGTCTTTAAGCAGATGTGTTTCCTGTGATCTTTAGTCAGTAGGTTTTAGATTGTCTTTTATCTCAAAGAATAGAAAAAAACTATAAAAGAGAATTGCACACACACACACGCACACTTTTCATCTCCCAGTGTATTTGTACTAATTGACTATCACCAGTTATTAATTGGCTGTAAAACAGGAAAGTGAGGAAAGAGAACATTTTATCTGTACTTATGTGACTTTAATGGATCAGTAGTTTGTCTTTGAAAGTGTCCTCTGTTAGACCCATAAACACAGAGAACAAACTGAGGGTTGCCAGGGGGAAGGGGAGTGGGGGATGGGCAAAATGGGTGAAGGAGAGTGGGAGACACAGGCTTCCAGTTACGGAATGTATAAATCATGGGGATGGAAGTCACAACATATGGAATTTAGTCAGTGGTATTGTAATTGCCTTGTATGGTGACAGATGGTAGCCACGCTCGTTGTGAGCACAGCATAGCACATAGACTAGTCCAGTCACTGTGATGTACACCTGAAATTAGTGTAACTTTGAGTATCAACTACACCTGAATTCAAAGGAAAAACTACTTTAGCAGTGCCAGGGTGGCTCAGTCAGCTACGCATCAGACTCTTGATTTTGGCTGAGGTCATGGTCTCATGGTTCCTGAGTTTGACCCCCGTATCAGGTTCTATGCTGATAGCACAGAGCTTGCTTGGGATTCTCTCTCTCCCCTCTCTTTCTGCCCCTACCCTGCTCGCAGGCTCTCTCTCTCTCTCAAAATAAATAAACTTAAAAAAATTGTTTCACTTTTTAAAAGTGTACTCTGTCAAATGCTTTAGAAAGATAGATGGATAGTTTACTCAAGTTGATCCACTCAGTAGCCTGTAAGTCATTTATTGAAATAAAGAAAAAGTAATTCCCCTTTTTTTCTAGATTTATTTTTGTTTTAAAAATTATAGTTAAAATCGCAGCCTGTAGACAAATGCCGATTTTATTTTTTTTAATTTTTTCTAATGTTTTATTTATTTTTGAGAGAGAGAGAGAGAGAGAGAGAGAGCATGAGCAGGGGAGGGTCAGAAAGAGAGAGAGAGAGGGAGACACAGAATTTGAAGACAGGCTCCAGGCTCTGAGCTAGCTGTCAGCACAGAGCCCGACACGGGGCTGGAACCCATGAACCGCGAGATCATGACCTTTGCCAAAGTCGGACACTCAACCGACTGAGCCACCCAGACGCGCCGACAAATGCTGATTTTAAACTGAAATTGTAAAGTCACTGTATCTTCAATTATTTGTTGAGCAGACTATGGGAATGCATGCTATTAGTCAGAAATGCAGAGATTTCTATTTTACAGAAATAGTTAATTTTAGAATTTATAATCTGTCACATTAGGGAGAAGGCTGCCAATATTCATCCCCTCCTCCTCTCTCCTTTGTGTTTCTGTCTGACACAGATGATGTGCTATTGGCAAACAATGCTTTAGTACATACACTAAACAAATATTTAAAAAAAAAGGTCATTGCTGTGTGGCTTAAATACTGTATCTGAAGAAGAGGACCATTTAATGGTTCTTTATCTCTTTTTCATTTTTTTCCTGGAGTTTCCAGTTTGTTTTGGCTTTTATGTTTTGTTAGGAAAGGGTTTGCACTTTCAGAGCAATCCAGAGGGTTAGCTCTTCTACATCTTTATTACCTAATGAAAATGACCCTGATCTATAAAAACTCAAGAATAAAGAAATACTTTTTGCCACAACAGATTGAAGACTTCAAAATTGAGACAAATCCCCCTAATCCACCACTTTTTCTAAGCACTTTTAATTTTCCTGATCTGACATTTTTTTATTAGCCTTTCATGCTGTATTTGATGGTGGGGGAGACCAAAGGAAGGGTGGTGACGGGGGCAGGCTACCCCTTGTGAAGCGGAGCTCCAGAACAGGCTAATACCTCCATGAGAGGTAACAAGGCCGATAATTCTATTATGAGTATGGGTCAGGTTATTACTCTAGGTAGATACACAACTGCCTTGAGGTTTATTGAATTTTAATCTGCTTTATGCACTTCCAGCTATGAAATAGAGTTACACAATGGGTCCGCATTCACTGAGAATTGCTGTAGGACTGAGAAAAATATCTACCAGCAACAGGGAGAGCAAGGACCTATTCTTTTTAAATGTTGGCATTAAAGCTGAGCCTGAAAGATCCTCCTCACTTTAATTGAAGCCAGAAGCTGAGTGAGCATTTTTGAACACCAGTGATTTGTCATCACTCTAGATTCTAGAACTAGGCCCACATGACTCAGAAGTGGCCACAAAGAGTGACTGGGGGGAGGGAGCGTACGCGGTACCCAGTCAACCTAGCATGTGACTTTCTCACAGCATACAAGGCATAAAATTAATTTTACTAATATTATTGGAATATATTTTCAGTGTTAAATAATGTTAAGTACATAGCATTATTTACTTAACATTATTGAACATATTTAACACAGTTAGCATATGAGCATTAAAAAATTCTTTGAATCAGACAGACAGAAATCCCTTAAAAGTGGCACATCAGATGTAGGTATCACATCTTTCTTTACAAGAGATTATTTGAAGGGTAACACCAACAGATTAAGGAATAGAATGCTGTTTAAAGAAAAAAAATAAAGCCAAGGTGGGGTAAAGAGTTGAAGTAAAATCATAAAACAATTCTGTGAGACTGCTGTTTCAACTGTTTTTGGATTTCAATAGTATGAGGTGAAGTACGGGTCCTAGTTTAAATTCTCTGTGGTCATTGTTCTTATTCATTACCTTTTCCATCTGCATAGGACTTGGCCATGATGTGCTACAGATGGAATTCATACTGAGGAGTTGATGCAACACACTTCAAAGGCCTTCTGGGAGGCAGGAAATCTCCCGGTTCAGGGGTCTAGAGTGATGTCCAGTAGAAACAGTAAATATGCATGTGCTCCTGCTTGTGGCAAAGCCACATCCTACAAAGTCAGAATCCTTTTTAATGTCCTAGAGAGCCTCTTAACTCAAGTATGGACACTTCCTTCAAGTCTCAGCTTAAATATCTCCCCAGAGACACCTTCTCTGTCTGGCCAACCCTCCTAAAATAGGACTCCATTGTTATTTATTATATTAGTTTTCTATTTCCTATATAGATGGCATCAGTATTGTCAGATATGTATTTAATTTCAATTCTGCCTTTCATTTTCTGTCTACTCAGTATACTGTAAGTTTACCACATCTGTGTATTTTCCAGTGTAACTAACATTTAGTACTATGTCAGCCCAGAAGCAAGTTAATTTTGTTTTCACCTAAAGTTTCAACACAATTTTAGTCTTGACCATGTTATTGTATTTCAATTTGATAATACCATGATGGAGTTCTAAGCTAACTTTTATTTCACTTGTACTGCATCACAGTCAGAGTAAGAAGGAAGGAAGCAAGATAATGTCTGTAAAATGTGTATACATGCTTTCTTTTTTAAAATAAACAATTAGGGGTGCCTGGGTGGCTCAGTCAGTTAAACATCTGACTTTCGAGTTCAGCTCAGGTCGTGATCTCACGGTTCGTGGGTTTGAGTCCCACATCATTCTCCATGCTGGCATTGAGGAACTTGCTTGGGACTCTCTCTCACTCTCTTTCTCTTCTTCTCCTGTTCTCTTTCTCTCTCTCTCAAAACAAATAAATAAACTTAAAAAAACAAAATAAAATAACAAAATACACAAAACTTTATTTCCTATAAAAGAAACACTCACTTTAGAAAATTTGAAACCTTTTTAACTTGAAATAATTGTAGATTCACAGGCAGTGGTAAAGATGGTACAAAGTCATCTCTTACACTCTTCCTCCTTTCCCCCCAGTTATTACCTTGTACGTAACTGTAGTACAACGTCAAACTCAGGAAACTGATGCAGGTACAATGTATGGGAATAGTTCTTTATCACGTTATCCCGTGTGAAGATTCATATGACCAAAGCCACTGCTCTGCTACAACAAAATCGTCTCCGGCTACCCTTTTATATAGCACAGTCTCCCTTGCCTTGCACCCCACTTCCATCCCTACTCCCAGCAACCTGTCGTGTGCTCTCCATCCCCATAATTTGCTTATTTTGAGAATGTTATAGAAATAAAACCATAGAGTCTATAACATTTTGAGACTGGCTTTTTCACTCATCACAATGACCTTGAGATGAATCCAGATTGTTATACATATAAATAGTTTGTTTTTATTGTGGAGCAGTATTTCACTGTATGTGTATAACACAGTGGGTTTAATGATTCACCCATTAAGGACAAGTAGGCTGTTTCCACTTTTTAGGTATTACAAATAAGGCATGTGAACAAGAATGTGAAGGTCTTTGTGTAGACATAGTTTTCATCTCCATTTTTTTAAGATTAATTAATTATTTATTTATTGAGAGGAAGTGGGAAAGGGGCAGAGAGAGAGCAAGAGAGAATTCCAGGAAGGCTCCTCACAATCAGCGGGGAGCCCAATGCAGGGCTCAAACCCACAAACTGAACCCTGAGATCATGACCTGAGCTAGAATCAAGAGTCAGACCCTCAACTGACTGAGCCACCCAGGTGCCCCTTTCATCTCCATCTTTATCCAGATGCAAGTTTTTATTCTTTGTATTTATATTTATGAAGTAAATAAAAATTGTATGAAAAGAAATTCACCAGAGAAAATTTGAAACTACAAAACAATTTTAAAGGAAGGGAAAACAATCATCTAAATTCCCACAAATGAAAGTCCATTCCCATTGCCATTTTGGTATTTTTCTTTGTAGTTTTTCTATGAGTAAGATTTTTGTTGTTGGTTATAAACAGTTATGATTATAATACATAAGTGAAAATTTGCATTCTGATTTTTTTCTCTATTATTATGGAATAATTGATGTTACAGACAAAAATGCAAGAAAAATGTACCCAAGTACACATTAGCATGTTTATTTGAAATAAATACCCCCAAGCCCACCAACCAGTGTAAGAAGTACTGTACACTATGACCCCTTTTGTGAGTACATTCACACTCCCTTTGGGTCTCTTGGTATTTTACCTTTTTATATTTAGATGTTTTTCAAGAGATCTTGTCAACCTTACTGTAGAAAACAGTAAAAACTTGACTAAGTAAAATTTTAAATAAGGAGAAGTAAGAGGTCCATTAATTTTCTTCTCAACTCCCTGTGGCTGGTAATGTATCTCCTTTCCTCCTTCCTTATAGTTTTTCAGACAATATTACTAAAAGCATCAAAGCATTCTTCCTTTGAGATTCCTATGGTTTATATATATTTTTTTCTAAGTAAAGAGCTAGTTAGTCCTAGATTATAGTAGATCATTGTAAAACCACTGCAATGTAAAACCTTACCTGTGAGCATTTTTCATAATTTATGTTTATTTTCTAGTTAAAGAAGATGGTCATTCTTTTCTCTACATCATTATTGAGATAGATGAACTGCTCTTGAATTGTCAATACCGATTTTTTTCTGGGTATGAATTAATTTTCCTCTATGCACTGCCTAAGACAGATCATTCTTTGTCGATAATTATGCATTGTGAATACATGATGTTTTCTTTGTTCCATGTACTCTAACCCTAATAAGTATCACAGAAGTTAAATACTTCAAACTATAATTATTCCAACTTCAAGGAGAATATGAAAATTAGATTTATACATGTCTGTCTGTCTTCTAGCTTTGTTGTCACTGTCAGGCTTTTCCTTATTCCCAGAAAAACTGTCTTTCTTATGCTACTTATTTAGAGCATATTAAAATTCTAACTGGATTCAAAAAACTCTTGATGTAATTGGTAATATTACAAAATTAGATTTGGGAGGCTATACATAGATTCCATTAATTTTCTATCTGTTATTATCTACTGGATATTCTGAAAATTTAACAGGAGAAAATGCTTCTATTGAGATTGGCATCAGTAGAAAGGCCATGATCTATGGTAGAAGGGTAAGCTTCCTTACAGTTTTCAGAGAGGCCCAGGCATCCATAACACATTCTGCTGTTCAAGCAATTTTGCTTTCAGCCGTTCCTTGGCCTGGTGATAACCTTAGACACAGCCTTTCCTGAAAAGGTAGTAGTAAAATAGCGATATGTTGGTCAAGGAAATTGATTGCACAAAAATACACTGGAAAATGGCAAAGAAATGGTCATGATGTTCCAAGATGAAAATTGATCCTTACTTGTGATCCTAACCGATGAACATCAGATGACCTAGACTTTTACATTTGGGACATTATGTGTGTGTGTATACACACACACACACACACACACACACACAAAGAAATAGAAATAGAGAGAGAGAAAGAGAAAGAAAGAGACTTTACTTTTAGGTTAGTATATATATATATATATATATATGTATATATATATATGTGTATATATATATATATATATATATACACACACACACACATATATATATATACATACACATACATACAATATGCATAAGGTAATCAGGGAAGGATGATCTCTGAAAAAATGTTTTAAAGATGAGATTATACATCTATATCTATCTATATATCTATATAGATATCTATATATAGATAGATATAGATGTATGTATATATATATGTGTGTGTATATATATATATACTATGACCTAAAAGTAAATCTATATATATACACTTTAAATATATATACTTTATATATATACATACTTCATATATATATATATATATATGAATAGATTATGGCAACTTTAACTCTTATTAATCTGACTGTTAGAAATTAGCTCCACTCAAAGTGTCAGCCCATTGTTTTTAAGAGTTGTTTAAGGGGGTTTACATGTATGTCCAGAGTCAGTCTATCAACTGTAATCACTCTGCAATATCCTCCCCATTTCCTTTCTCACTTGCCCACTTCTCTGACTGTAAAGTTACTAATAATGCCCAGTAACTACTGCCTGTCTGTGACTGATTTCAGATGCTCTCTAGACCTGAAGTGCCAAGATTTTTCTTCCCCAGTCATAACTACACTTCTGTCTCCTGGACCTTAAAACAGTTTTTGAGGGGGTTGTTTTTGTTTTTGTTTTTAGTTTTAGAGTCTCATGTATTTTTTGTGCTAGCTTCTAATTATATCTTACCAGTATGCTTCTCAAGACTCTCATTAAAATCTGGACTTCTCTCCTCTGGCCACAAAAGCTCAAGTCCAGTCCATGAGACCAGACAAGATAGAAAGCATATCTATATCAATTTCTCCAGTGGGTTGTAAATGAACCTCCTTCAAACTGTCCCAAGTACCACATGCACTTAGTATCCCTGCTAGTTTATATAAATAGTTACTGGGGATGGGAGATTATGGCTTCTATAGCAACTGGGACTTGTTCAGTAATCAATTTATTTATCAATTATTTATTGCATGTGACTGTTATGTTGAGACACTACATAGGTGATGGGGTTACATTCTTGAAGGAAAGACAGCATAATTAAGGGAGGAAATACGTATATTTGAGAGTTGGAGGCAATGTTGATGACAAGGTAAGAATATTTAGAGGCTCCTGGGTAGCTCAGTTGGTTACACGTCCAACTTCGGCTCAGGTCATGATCTTGAGGACTGTGAGTTGGAGCTGTGAATCGGGCTCTGTGCTGACAGCTCAGAGCCTGGGCCTGCTTTTTGGATTCTGTCTTTCTCTCTGGTCTTCCCCTGCTTGTGCTCTCTCTTTGTCTGTCTGTCTGTCTCTCCCTCCCTCTGAAAAATAAATAAACATTTAAAAAAATGAATTTTGTTAGCAGAGAGCTAGAGGAGGTGGAGTTTATTTGCATAATGTAATCAAGGGAAAATGATCTCTGAGAAAATGTTCTAAAGATGAATTTTGGAAACAGCTGAAGAAACATTCTAAAGAGGGGGCAAGGTACTATAGGAGATAAGGTATAGGTGAACACAAGAACAGAAAGAAAACAGGTGTTGGGGGGTGTTGTCCTTAGGCAGAAATGAAACCAGATTCTAAGATGAAGGTCAAGTACCATGTTTTCCTCTAAGGAAGAGAAGAAAAATTGACTAATTGCTGGATTGGAATGTGGTATTTGGGGGAGGGGGACAGAGAGGGACTCCATACACACTTTTAAAAAATGGCACTATGTTGATTGGCTAATCCAGTGGTGAGGCAGATTCTGATGATTTAAGACAAAGCAGAGAGCAAGGAAGTGAAGAGTTAACAGGAATCCAGAGATGTCTGTAGAGATTCACAGTTGACAGGAGTCAGTTGTAATAGGAGATAAATATAGACTCAAGTAGGTTTATAGATTTGGTGAAGGGAATAGCAGAGATGTCCAGTGAGCTAGCAAAACACTCTTTGTTACATGAGAAATAATAAACAGATACAAGTAGACATGACGAGTTACAATGATACTTAAGTAGAAGCCAGTATTTTTTAATAAAGCAAAGTCACATGTCTTTTTTAGATCAATATTCCCTATGCAATTTGAAATTTTACCTGATTCTTTAAGAAAAGACTATAAATTTACTTTCACCAATATTTGTTGGATCATTTACTATGTATTAAAGAGGAAGAGAAGAAGTTTAGTTTTTCATTCTGGTAGAAATCTTAAATTCCTTGTATAATACCTAAGAGTGTCTTGGGCCTGTTTTACTAGCACTTAATGCTTTTAGTCTTTCAACTATAAAATGGCTCAGGTCAAATGAAATTCCTAAATTTTTAGCTCCAAGAGAAGGCTGATCAACAGGAGGCAAAGAAAATATAAATTTGATATGGAAATAAATGAGAATATTATTCAGAATTTCATTATTAAGCTCACACAAAGAAGTTTTCATAAATCTGAGCACTTCTATTAAAAATTGTCAGTGAATCAGAGTAAGTTAGAAAGAGGGGTTACACTATCTAAGAAATACGGGAAAAATCAATGAAACTGGTTTTATGACACAAAACTTCTCTACATGTTACTTATACTTATAAACCTTATAATGCATGCTTGTTCTACAATAAAACTTTTTTTAAATTTGGTGGAGGAATTAGTTGATTTTAAAATGACACCTAAGATATATATAACCATTTTTGTAATAAAGAGGGAATATATGTGTGTGTATAATATGTATTTGTGTTCATGTTTACATATCTTTTGGAAAAATAATACATTATTCAGAACATATAAAAGTGTCTGTAGAATATATTTATATATGTGTTTCCTCTAGGAAAGGGAACTGAGTAACAGACAATGAAAAACATTTTCACTTTTCCATTTTATTCCTTGTCCTTCTTGATCCATTTGGAAGTAATACTTGATACACAATTTTGTATAGAAAAGAAAGAGAAGAAAAGAAAAGAAAGAAAAGAAAAAAGGGAAAAAAAGAGAAGAAAATGGAAATAACACATACTGGTAAATAAGTACTTGCTGTTTATGTAATTGTGTTTAAAGTCTATGTTTCCTTCCCCCCCTCCCAGTTTTAGGAATCTTCTGAAAAGTAAATATAATGAGCAATGTAACCAGACACTAAAAACTTTTTTTATCTCTTAATTAAAATTTTAACTTCAGAACACAAAGATATTACCATGTTTTGTGAAATCAAAAAAGTGTTAACAATCACATCCCCTCAACATTTTCTTCAATGGATAAGCTTAACATTGGTGGCAAATTTTAATGGAGTAGAAAGCCTTCACTATATACTGTCTATAGGTAAATTTTATTTATGTTTCTGAAGACAGAAGTTCCAAGACTAATATGCACAGATGATAAACAATTTTAAGAAATTAGGTTAGCTGCTAGTTTATTCCAATTGCTTAACCTGGTGATTACAGCCTGTTCAGTTCTAGTTATATATCAGTTTGAAAGCGAATGGTGGTGGTAAGAAATTATCCAAAATAATGAGTCACAAGATATTTGGACTCTAAAAGGATACCATGCTTCTAAAAATACTAATTTAAATTTAAATGCACATTTTACAATGTTTCATTCTATCTGGTTTACTTTCCATAGTAGTTCTTGAACATGACCACCATAAAAAGTTGATTTCCCAGAGGGACTTATGTAGTGAAGCACAGCCATCAAGCACCCATGAACATGTCATGTTGGTCACCGGTACTCATTCCTCTACCTTCTCTCTGTCCCCCAGCTGATGCCCACACTCTCCAGCCTCAAGAAAATTGCCATTGTCATAACTAATTCCCAGACTATCAGGTCTACCAAGCCTCACCATTCTTCCTGACCCATCCATTACTCCTCAAGGCCACCATAGACACACACACACACACACACACACACACACACACACACACACACACACACTTCATCATGAATCGGTACAGGCATTGAGCAACCTTAAGGGATTCAAGATCTGTCATTCTAAATACAACAAGAGCAAGTAGAGTTAGGGGGTCCTGGCGCACTCTGTGCTGGGACCGTGTTGGTGGGATGGCCAGAGCTGAAGTAGGTATGGGCCAGGGTGGTCCCTGGGCTCTGTGCAGAGAGCACCCTGGCAGGATAGCTGAAGCTGAAGTGTGAGTAAGCTGAGGGGTCCCAAGGCTCTCAGTGCAGAGGCCACCTTAGCAGAACAGCTGAGGCTAGAGTGAGTGCCAATTGGGGAGCCCAGGCTGCATGAAGGGGGCACCCTGATAGGGCATCTGAAGCTGAAGCGGGCATGGGCCAGGAGTTCTGGGGCACTCGGCTGCAGGGATGCCCCGGCAAACTGTTTGGAGCCAACGTGGTGCAGGCCTGGAGTGTTCCAGGGTGCTTCACACTTGTGTGACTGTGGTCCACAGCTGGAGCTGTAGTGAGCACTGAGCAGGGGTGACCTGGTATATGTGCACTGGGGCCTCCTTGGTGGGTCGGCTGGGGCACTGAGCCTCTGCTCTTGTCTACACTATCAAGGTGGAGTGGGAATACAAACAGTGGCGCTCAACAGCCTCTCTGATCTGGGGAGAGAGGAGTTTCAGCAGATCCCTCACAGTTTGGCAGAGTTCTAGGCCTAAATTGTTTATTTTCTACTTGCTCTTATCAAACTTGGCTTGTTTTCTGTGCTCCAGGCATCCAGGGCTGGTGTGGGTCAGGTGCTCACCGAGGTAGCAGGCCACCTCTGGAGGATGGAACCCTGTTCCCACCTGTACTCTCAAGGTTGGAGGCAAATGGAATCCATGGCACTTACCAGCACCTCCAACCTGGAGAGAGTTCCAGCATGTCCTCTGCCATTTGGTAGGTTTCTAGAGTGGGAGCCCTTATATTCAAGTTGTCCTTTTAAACCATGACTTTTTTTTATGTTTCTATGCTCCAGTGTGTCCAGGGCTGGTATGGGCCAAGGGCCTGGGGCTCACTAAGGTGGTAGGCCAGCTATGGTGGGGAGAACCATCTGTACTGTCTAGGTGGAGAGAGTACATAAACCATGGTGCTCAACATTCCCTCTGAACTAGAGGGTTCCAGCAATTCCCCAACAGTTTGGCAGAGTTCTTGGGCTAGATCTTATATTCAAGTTGCCCTTTAATGGCAGCTTTTCAGGGTACCTGGGTGACTCAGTCTGTTAAGAATCTGATTCCAACTCAGGTCATAATCTCATGGTTGGTGAGTTCAAGCCCCACATCAGACTCTTTGCTGACAGCTCAGAGCCTAGAGACTGCTTCAGATTTTGTGTCTCCCTCTCTCTCTGCCCCTCCCCTCCTCAAAAATAAGTAAACATTAAAATTTTTTCAAGTAAATAAAAAAATGGCAGCTGTTTTGCTGTGCCCCAGGGTAGATGAATCTACTCACTGTGCCTCCAAACTATCCCTCCCTTCAGCATCTGGGGTGGGGATCCCCTTCATTACTGTTTCTCTGTCTTTCCTGCTATTCTCTGTGTGGATTTCTCTACTTTTTGTTGTACAGAAGCAGTTAAGTCAGTCCTCAGTTGCTGTTCAGGAGAAGCTGCTCTATAAAAGAGGTGTAAATTTGGTGTCTTCCCATGTTGCCATCTTGGACCAGAACCTACCTGGGAATTGGCATTTTTTTAAAAGTCCTCCTAAAAACTGATCCTGTTGCAGGTGGTTTCAGAATTGTACTTTGAGAAATTCTGATAGAGAAATCTCAAAGACAAATTATGTGCACACAGAAGAGGTAAGTTTAAAAATCCACAGTGAAAAGTATTTCAGTTGGCAATAGCTCTCCTATGCCTTTTGCCCTGAGTAGTTATCTACATGACCAAGAGTTATTTCTTTTAGACCTTTACTCTGGAAAAATAGTACCCTAGTTGCATACATTCTTCATAGCTTCATGTTACAACTGTTTTTCTCAAAGTCACAGAACTTCACGTCATTGGAATTCCCTACATTCAGAGCACATACAATTTCTGTTTTAGCCTCTCCCCTCCTGAATAATTTGGCATGCGTCCTGGCTCTTCACATCTCTCATCTCTGTGGTTGCCTGGATCAGAAGATCCCATCTTTCCTTCTGGGAACCAGCTCCCCACCTTGCCCATCATCCTGCTGCCCCAGGATTAATAACAGCAAAATTCCAACTATCCTTGCAATGTACTCACCTGACTCGCGGCGGAGAAGCTGCTCATGCCCCAGACTTGGGACCGCTGTGTCTTCTCAGACAACGTTTCAGTGGCAAAGAACATTTTCCAATTTTTTTCCTAGAACAGCTGAAAATAATTTTGTGAAGGAAAATCATACAAAATGCAGCTCATGCTCAAATGATATGCTATTATCATGATGTGACTATTATTGCTACACACTCATACACTCCGACCATATTAGAGTTTGAAAATGTACATCCACATGTTGTAAACTATAGAGTCCTGCAGTTTTTAAAGTCTTTAGTTTTTATATAGCCAAAATTTATTTCACACGTTTCACAACTTAACCTTTCCTTTCACTGTTGTATATTCTGTGAGTGGTCTATGAAACCCTGGCAGAGAATTTGAAAAACTGACAGAGTATTCTCACATCTGACCAAGACTGCCATTTCTTGGTCCTCAGCCAGAATAGAATATTACAGTTAATTATAAACATAATATTCAGAAAATCTTGTGATGATACATGCAAGACTCTTCAAAACGAAAAGTTCACCTGAACTTGGCATTTGGCGAGTTATGACGGACTTAGCCTTGCGGCACTGGTGTGTGATGAGTAGATCGAATTGCACAATTCAGCGACAAATAAAATCAATCAGACAAAAATTGAACTTTTTGTCTTCTTAGTATTAGATTATTTCTATAAAGTGATATCAACTTCTTTGTATGAGTCAGAGTAAAGCTAAAAAGAGATGAGTCAGTAATATTTATAATATATTCTATAATATATAATTTCTTTTTTGCATTGTGGAAGAAAAGGTAGGAGGAAAGAGAATGATCTGCTGGGTCCATATGTTGGGCACAGGCACTGTGCTGCTTGTTGAATTACAAAGGTGAAAGATGGGAGTTGCCACCTTCATGTTAAGTAGCACCAATTATAAGACATGAGAACCAAAAAGCATATAGTGCTTCAAATGCTACTGTAGGTATCAGTGTAGAGCGTTGTAGAGTCACAGATCCTTAGAATGCATAAGATTTCTCTCCAAGGCACTGGCTGGCTCAGTAGGTACAGTGTGTGACTCTTGATCTTGGGGTTGTGAGTTTGAGTCCCATGTTGGGTATAGAGATTACTTAAGAATAAATTTTAAAAAAATCTTTATGGATTTACATAATTAAACCAAACTGTCTTTCCTGGCATTCGTCTTTTTGGTGGGACTGTGAGGACATTAGAGTATTGATTTATAAAAATTTTTATTTACCTTTACAACTGGTTGAATAATGGAGGCATAGTATATGCAACCTATGAGCATTATTTGGGGTGACAGACATAAAGGGGAAGAACAGCTGATGTCAAAATGGAGTGAGTGCTGGAGGCCACAATGGCCCTACCATTGTGCTCCTGGAAACCGACTGAACTTATTATGGTATCCTTTTCAATCACTCATTAAATCAATGATGTGATTTCATTTGGTCATTATAAGAAAACCGCTATTTCTTTTAATATCAAAAGACATTATGTGTCATGGATTATGCTACTAAATAAAACGATTTGAGAGCTTTTAAGCATCTTAAATCAGGCAGAACTGGGCAGGGGGAATAAAACCTTGGCATGTGAAAACAAAGACAGGAAATCATTTGGCAATATGGGGTGTTAGCTTTCCCAAGGAAGAAGCTAATCTGATAAATTGTGCTGTCACGGGAGCATGGTAAGCATATGACTTCCTGATGACTTGGGAGCTTTTAGTTAATTAAAACTAGTGAGAGGGTGAGGCACTGGCCAATTTTTTGTTTATAGGAGGGGGCAGTAGGCCAGAAGCATTCAGGGACCTATGTCCAACTTCAGAGATTTGGCTGAATAATGATGACGGAGTATTGGTGATGAGCCAGGTTAACTAATTACGGCAAAGTCTCCCAGCAAGGGAGAGCAACCTCAGCGACTATCTAATGATGCTACTGGGTTGGACTTAGCATGGTTCTAAAAGTTTTCAGAAACTTGAGACACTGGTTAAAACATTACAATTAATTATTTTGCGATTATTAATGGTCACTAATGTAAAATGTTTTCAGAATGGGCTCAGGACTAATGACCATTTGGTTCTTGTCTTTAAGCTCAATTATATACAGAGTAAAGACGCACTAGTATCTTTCAGATTGGAACATTTAACAAGTGTCCTATGTGTTTTTATGTGTGTGACGTGTGAGAAATGACTGGTGTCAAAGGGACTCATCACACTGCATATTTAGACTAGTTTACATTTTGTTTCTTGTGTTTTTACATCATGGAAAAAACTGTAAACTCAGTCCATGGAGTCTGATTATGAAAGGTCTTTATTTTGGACAGAGAACCATTACTCCAGATTCTGGTAGTTGCCTAGCAAATGTTATTTTAATTTTAATTTCTCCCTGGTAGAGAAACTCTCCACCCCAAACCCTATCTTATTATTAAAGGCTAAAAATGCCAGGTAATCTTTTTCTCTACTTTCAGCCTGGTTTGGATCAGGGAAATTGAAAATTCTCTGGAGAGTTAATGTGATATAAAGACATACGGAGGAGAATCCCTTCCTTTCTCTTCTGAATGTTTTGTGTAAATTGTGGTGCTTAGTGCTTTAGTACTCATTTTATGGACATCAGATGAAATGTTGAGAGAAGCCAGGCCAAGGGGCTGACATCACTGAATTAGCTCTAGAATCATCTACTCTGGATTTCTTATTATGTCATATATTACACTTCCATTGTTTGAGCCACCTTTAAGCAGAAATATGGCATTTGCAGTGGAAAAAATTTTAAATTGATCCAATCTATATTCAATTTATTTATCTCAGATCACCATGAAAAGATGTATATTGTCTGGTCAGTAGTCTGAATTAAATTTTTATCTTCTCCATTGTTACTGTCTCACATAGCAAACAATACATAGAGCAAAAACTGTGTAACCTTAACATATTACTCTTATTTTACAGTACTAATCAGTTAACCAAGCCCATAGATATAAAATAGAATATATAAAATAGAATATAATAGAATTTTAAAAAGCAGAATCTTTTTAAAAACCTTCATAGTAGTAGAGAATGTTTAAATTAAACTATGTTTTTATAAAAGACATAAGTATTCCCGAGGCTTTTTCCAACCAGGCAGTAATTCAAACTTAATCCTAACACAATACAATTAATGCTTCTCTCATTTTCCATTCTCCCCATTCATCTTAACACATACTAGCATATTAAAAGTGTCTTCCTTCCAAGTACATATGTAAATGTATAAAGTTAATGAATTATTATAAAGCAAACATCCTTGTAATTATCAACCAGGCCAAGAAATTAAATTTTGCTAGCAAGTCTGCCCTTGTGGACTAACTCAATCACAAGTACTTGCTCTCCCCAAAGAAACCACTAGCCTTTTTACAGTAATCATTTCCTTGCGTTCTTTTACATTTTGTCACTCTCTAGGCCACCTTGAACATTACAGTTTAGTGTTGTCCAAGTTGAAAGTTTGATATGCCTTTTCATTCTCTTTTCATCTTAATTTCTCTCTTCATCCCTTCATTTCCTTACAATTTATCTGCTGAAAAACTGGGCCAGTTGATCTTAGAATGTCCCACAGACTAGATTTTAACAGATTGGAGACTCATTATATGAGTCAAGATGTTGATGAGGCCCCTGTATTTCTTGATAATTGGCAGCTGAGTCTGAGATCTTGATTCGACCAAGATCCTACCCTTTTGACAAGGCTACAGATGTTATTATATTCTTCATCAGGGCACAGATGGTCTCTCTTTTCATGAGAGCAGATGTTGATCCTCAGTGCATACAAACATTAAGACGTAGCAAAGTGATACTATCTAAGTCCTATTACTTCATTTTAAGTTATTAGCTGAGAAACGTCTATGAAGGGACTCCTTTGCTCATCTATCATTTAGAGTTCAAACACAGAGATGAGACAATTGCTAGGTTTTCTCAAGATAGGGTTAGATATTCATATTTTCTTTTTCGTAGTGTTCCTAAATTTTTAGAAGGAGGTTTGGTTCAAAGTTGCTTTTCCAGCACTCCAGTGCTCCCCCTTCTCAAGCATGCACATAGTGTTAAAAACAGGTGCTTGGGTGGCTCCGGAGGTTAAGAGTCTGTCCGGTCCGGCCCCAACTGGCTGGGCGGTAAATCGGGTCAGTTGCTGAGAGAGGGAGAGAGAATAGGGCAGGAAGGGGAGCACAGAGAGTGAGGCAAGACAAGCGATTTCTGATCAAGCCCACTTTATTAAGAAAATATTCACACCTTTATAGGGTTTGGGGCAGAAAACTGACCCAGGTTGGTTGCCAGGTAACAGAGTCAAATGATTATTAGAAAAAGGGGAAAACGAAACTGAAACTCCAAACACAGCATCGAAAGGAGAGCCCAGACTTGCGTCTGCGATGCTGGGCAGGGGTACTTGACACTGCATAAGTCCGAATGCGGTTGATCTTTTGTTCAATTTGGCTTCTCCCGTCTGGCCCAGTCTGGCCATCTCCAATGCCTGGATCAGGAAATGCGCTCTCCTGGCCTCTAGATGTTAATCTTGTTTTTCTGGCCGGACCCCATAGAGAGTGACATATCCTTGCCTGAGGCAGCCGAACTCGGCAGCTCCCTACAAGAGTCAACTCTTCAGTTTCAGCTCAGGTTATGATTTCAGGGTTTTGTGCGTCTGAGCCCTGCATCTGGGCTCTGTTCCGGAAGTGCAGAGCCCGTTTGGGATTCTCTCTCTTCCCCTCTATCCCTGCCCCTGCTCACTGTCTCTCTTTCTCTCTCAAAATAAATAAGCTTAAAATTTTTTTTTAAATATGACAGTTTGCTTTCTGAACTTTCCTACTCCTGTTCCCCTTTCCTACACTTATCTGGATTTTTTCAGATTCAGGACAAGTGAATCCATAATAGCAATGTGGCTCACACACCTATTCTAAGAACAGGGACTGTGTCGTTTTGTTTACTATTGTATATCCCGCAGTTAGTAGAGTGCCCAAACTCAGTAAATACCTGTGAAAATATGAATGAATGAGTGGATGAGTAAAAGTATACTATTGCTTAACAATTCCCATTTCAACCTTAGTTCAGCATCAGCATAACAGCTGAATTGAGTTGATGGACAGTTGAACCAATCATTACATAGATAAGCTTTTAGCTTTTTCATTAGGGATGAAGCAACTTCAACCTGTTTCTGCTTTTGGCATCTTTCAGATGGGGCCTTAGATTAGGTAAGATTGGCTACTTTAGGACTTACTCACACAAGACTGTGGCAGGTGCTGCTATTAAAGATTTAAAAGACAGAGCCCTGCCATTTGTAACAAGAAACACGTGTTACCTATTTCAAGGGCATGCGTACACTAAGGCTCTACCTAACAGGGACTCCAAACCTTTTCTTTACTTTTTTTTTTTTTCTTTTGATTTGGGGGGGTTCAGAGATTCTTCTGGAGTGTTGTTTATACTCATTATCTCAAACGATGTAGAACTGAGCAGGTGAAGGAAATGAGGGGCTTTCGGAGGTGTTCCGGAGGAAAGCTCTTAGAGAAGATCTTGTCCTGCAGGTAAGAGAAAGCATGTTACGTTTAGGGGAAACACTAAGAGTATCTTGATTTTTAATTCCGACAACGTCTTCTGAATTCATTTAGAGTGCTTACATTTACCGAAATTAAAGTTAGGGATTGTTTGTTTGTTTGGCTTGTGTTTTGGAAAAATGGTTGGATATTGTCTTAGTCCATTCAGACTCTTGTAACAAATTACTGTAGACTGAATGGCTTATAAACTACATACATTGATTTTTCACAGTGCTGGAGCCTAGAAGTGAGAGAACACGGTCCTGTTCTGGTGAATACTCTCTTTCAGGTGGCATACTACCAACTTCTTGTTACACCTTTACATGGCCAAAAGCAGAGACAGGAAAGTGAGCTCTTTCTTGATGGTTGCTTAAGATTCTTTTGTGGGGAGTCCGTGCTTTGCTGTTCTTTTACAAGTATGTTACATGGAAATGTTAGTACAAAAGAATTTTGCTGTACCAAACTTCTGTAGGTTGTTTTCCCATTGGTTTGATACTTCTCTTCTCCTTTGAAGCTGCAGCTTTAGCAGTAGATTTAGTAGCCTGGTTAAAGTTATGGACGCCATCTTAAGGTTTTTTATTCCCCGGGAAAGAGGGCAGTGCCTGCAGCAATCCTCAAATTTGAGCCTAGGTCTCATTCATGTGTCTAAATTAGCTGATCCATTAAAATATTAAATTGTTTAAAGATGAAATTGAGTATCCATGCTTTACATTTTGAATTTTCATGGCAACTTTGAATGCAAGTAGTTAAACTAAGTGGAGATTGAACACAGCTGTCCAGATGTCTGAATTATCAAAAGACTTCATAAGTAAGCAGTTCTTTAGAAAAACGAGCTCTTTTGTTCAATCCCTATAGCAGAGCCCACATTTATTTGTATAGAAAAATTCCATTCCACAAATAGAGTAGGAGTAGAAAGTAAGGAATTTTTTTAATGCATGTATCACTTTTTTCTGAGTCTAGAAAAAAAAAAAAACCATGGTCCAAGTAACTTATGGGAATGGTTGTGGTAGATCTCCATTAATTTATATTGTTTTCTTGATGTTAAGATCTAAATTCCCTTTTAAAAATTCATGTTATTCCAGAGTCCTTCAGTTGGTGTCTCCTTCAGAGTTTTAGACTATTATTATTTTTGTTGAAATATATCTATAAAATTAAAACATTTAATTGTGTATTAGAATGTCATAAATTGAATTTATTTAATCAAGGATTTATTCTTTATTAGAAAGGGGAAAAAGACTGGTCTGTGCTTTTATGGTCAATATTTTTTAATAAACTGCTGTCTTTTCCTCTTTGAGTCTATTTATGGAAAAAATCACTAAGTAGAGTGCCATCCTAGTCCATCCAGCTATTTCCAGGAGGCCAAGACAGGCTGGGTTCTTATATCAGCACTTGAGAATTCTTTGACTCAAATAGTTAAACCTGGAAGATGATGTTTCACATAATGCATGCATTCAGTAATATTTAGCAGAAAACTGTTTGCCACTATGTGAAAAGAAAATATTTCTCTTCTGTAGAAATCAAACTTTTAGAATGTTTTCTAGACAAAAGTGCCACGTGGAGTAAGGCCCGTGATAACAATTGAATCAGAACTCTGCTCAAACTCATATTCAGGAAATGCCTTTATTCCATAAAGGATTGTGTGCATCTAGTTGAGAGTAGTGGTGTACTAAGAATTATATTCTGAAAATCAAGACTAATTTCTTGGCCTGCTGCTGGAGGGGGTCTTTTGGAAATGTTATCACCAGCACTTTATCCGGCATAGGAGAATTTTAATTCAGCATCTAGAAACTTTTACCCTGGGGAGAAGCTAAATATGTAAGCCCATCATATAACCTCTAGTGTACCTTTTCATTGACCTAGTTTTTTAGTTGGCAGGATATAACTTTTCTGTAGAAGATTTTTTCAAGTTGAATGATCTAAGGACCACTATTTTTAATTTCTGACTTCAAATTTTTATGGAAAAATTTCATGATCCCCATGTCTGTTTCTCACTGCCTGCTGACTTTATAAAACCTCAAAATTTTTGTGTGTATTTTGCATAGCAGCAGATTGTAATGTGCAAATGCTCTATTTACTAAAAAAAAAAAAAAAAAAAAGACTTCCTTTGTCACTAGATGGCACTGCGCACAGTTCTAAATCGGCTCTTTTTCTTCAGGCAAGAAATGTACAGCCTTCAAGAGAGAGTAGCAGCATAGCCCATGAACACTTGTACTTTGCTTCCCGGGTACTGAAAAGTAATATAGAATGGCGAGACAAAAGGAAAAACAATTTGCCAAGCTCAAAAAAACAGAATTAAAATTCACTCTTCAGAATAATTTTAATGCAGAATAGATAAGAGAAAGGATAGGTATAATTAGAATAGATTCTGCCTATGCATGTCTTCTTTTCACTCCACTTTTGGATAGAAAAGAAAAGGGATGAAAAAACAGTCTGAAAGTGAAGATTTTGATTACGTGTAACCATTTTTTAAAAACTGTATGGGGGAGGGGAGGATTAAAACTGCCAAAAAAATTAATTTCTTCCTCCCCATTCCCTTCCTCTTTGGACCTAAGTACAAAATCAGACTTGGCATTACAATCAAGTATCGTTACATTTTAGATGTGCCAAGGTAAGCAATGGGCAGAAATATCCATCTCTGGTTTTCAGCACATTTGCAGTGAATTTTTGCAGAATGAATATTACTTTCTCACTTAAGGTTTTTAGTGGCTTTCTATTGCATTCAAAATTAAGTCCAGACTCCTGAGTTACTCATAGTACCAGATTATGAACTGTTTTCTGGATTTGCCATGACATAATGTACGTCCTGAAAAAAAATCAATCATGTCATTAAACACACTGTTTAATTCAGCTGACCTTTTTCTTATCAAGACTTTCTCAAGCTAGTCCATCAATTAATTGTAAGCGCAGTAGGGCTGTCTGTGCCCCTGGACTACCTCTGCCACTTCACTATTTTTGACACTCTTGCACCTCATATGCTCTATCCACTGTGACCTTTCAGCACCTAAAATAAGTGAACCAAGTTATTTTTTGCTATCAGGGCTTCTGTACATACTGCTTCTATTTCTGAAATGTCTTTCTTTGCATGACTTCTTTTCATCCCTCATTCACACTTCTAATCTCACATAGGTACTCCCAGACCACCTAATCTATAGTAAATTACTCTATTTCATAGCACCCTATTTTTTATGTCTTATATCAAAAAAATATATAACTACATAAATGGTGCATAGACTTCATGCTTCAAATAGAGTTGAGAAAGGCATATAATGGGCCCTCTAGCGAGCCACAGTATGCATTTGCCTATGATAGATTCTCGAAGGTTCTGTTCTAAAGAAACTTACAGAGCTTCATTTAACCCAGAGGTTCTAAAAATTACTTTTCAGTATAAACATTTCAAAAAGCTGTCTGGAAGACACTTTAGAAAATGCTACTCAAATTTATCCCAGCTCTGCACTTTATAGAAAAGGAGACATGCTCAGGTTAGTGACTGGCCATGGAATAAATTTAGTTAGAGACAGCTCTTTGATGGACACAATCCTATTGGCAGTGGGTTTATTTCCACAGAGTGATTGATCCCTCTCCTGTTATTATTTTTCAGTGCTTCTGTCTTATTATATTTGGGCTGCTTTTTACCAACCTTTATTCCAATAGCTCTCTTTAAAATCATCACAGACTAAATTTTATCACAATACACAAAATATTTATTTGGATTCACACTTGTTACCTTTCTCTCTGTTTCTGCCCACAAAAAGCTGTTATTCATTATTCACTTGCATTTTGGCTGGTCTCTACTATAGCATGGATCAAAGAGAATAACAGATTTATTTCAGTATCTCCCTCTCCTTTCTAATTTAAACTCTTAAAGGGAAGAGGTTTTGTTACTCACTCTCGTATCTCTTAGGAAGGACCCCAAAGAATAAATCCTAGGAAATATAAATATGAAAACTATTTCTCTGGAGGTATTCAAGGTCTAGAGGGAAAATTGGCATAAATGCCAGCAATTATAATGTGTCAGGCTAGAATGTATTCTGTGATAGACAAAGGTTAGTTATGATGACGGATTCTGACTTCGCTTTTCTAAAGTGGCAATATTTAAGTTAGATGGATTAAACAAATAGGATTTTACCACGTGAGGAAGCAGAAAGGCAGAGTCATTTCCCAGTTCTAGAATGTTTTATCCTGACTAAGTGCTGCTGACCTTAGTATTAACTATCAGTTCACAGAGAGGGCTTTCTGGGGACCTTCACAAACCAAACCAGTGCCCCAAATGGGATCACCCGTTACACCTTTTAACTTGGCTTCATAAAACCCCAGCTTAATATTATGCATGAAATTATGTAACTTTATTGATATCTCCTAGTCAAATGTAATCATCATAAGAGGAAGACACAGTATTTTCCTTGGTGTATCCTTACCGCCTAATGAATTGTCTTGTACGCAGCAGATTATCCATAACTCTGTAAAATACGTGGAAAAGCAGAGAAGTAGATGAATTGCTTATTGTGAAATAGAGAGTGATAGAAATCAAAAAAATGTAGAGGAAAAGGTAGATTTTGAAATTTATGCTGAAGACTTGGGATTTTATTCTGTAGGTTATAGGAAGTCACTGAAGATATTTGAGGAAAAGAATACATTGATGAAGAAAAGTATCTTAGTCGAGGCTTTGTCCTACTTTTTTGTTATGAACTGTTACACACAAAAAAAATCCCCAAATCCAACAGAGTACACTATACAAATAGAGTATGTATATTCTCATACTGTCATTCAGGTATAAAGAGATGTTTTATTAACAGTGTAGTTACAACATATAGTTATTAACAATAAGATCCTTTCTTAAGCTCAGATATTTTTAAAAATACTACTAGCATACCCAGAGAAAGCTAGAAATTTAGGTGTCATTAATTTTTGTCTCCTCTAGAGTAACCTGCATTATCAGGTTAGTAGTTGATTATTTCCAAGGGTTTAAAAACACTCTTAGAAGTAATAACTAATAAAACACTGTAATGGCCTGGAGTTATGCAAATATGTTAGCCACTAGCTAGTTGTGCCCATTTAAATGTAAATTAAGGGGCACCTCAGTGGCTCAGTCAGAGTTGAGAGTCTGGCTTTTGATTTCCACTCAGGTCATGATCTCACAGTTCCTGGGTTCAAGCCCCATGACAGGCTTTTTGCTGACAACATGAGACCTGCTTGGGATTCTCTCTCTCTCCCTGTCTCTCTCTGCCCCTCTCCCAATCAGCTCTCTCTGTCTCTCTCAAAATAAATAAATAAATAAACATTAAAAATATAAAATAATTAAGATAAAGTAAAATTAAAGGGCTCACTCCTGACTCCCTCCACATTTCCAAGTGCTCCTCTGATCACTGCAGAAAAGTCAGTGGAACAGTATAATAGTAGCTTGGAGGGCAAACACTGGAACAGAAAACCACAAACTTTATCATGATATCTTGCATTTTTGTAGCACTACCTTTTATCCAATATCCTTTCTTCTATGGTTTCTTACATATCTCGGAGAGAATGAGCTGCTGGGGGGGTGTACCACCAGGGTTCTCACCATCTCCACTGCTAAGAAGTGGGAAGTAAGAGGAGCAAGTCAGACTCCTCACCAAGTTCATGTCGGTAGCAAAACCAGGCCTTGAATAGAGTTTTGACACAACTACAGACACCTTTCCTGGGTGAAGGATCCAGAAAGGAAAGAGAAAGAAAAGAAAGCAAGAGAGAAAGAAAAAAGGATAGAAAGAAAGAGGGAGGAAGAGAAAGAGAGAAACAACTTTCAGTCATAGATTCTAAGAAAATCCCATTTTCAGAACTAAAAATGAGGAAAAGTGGCGTGAATCTGCACCCTTCCCGAAATCCTCTCTCCTGTGATTCTGTGTGTCTGTCCCTTAGCAGTGTGCCATAGAACTCCATGACAAGAAGAGATGCTAAGAGAAATACATGCATTTGTATCAAATTGAAGGAAATGAAACTAGGAAAGTGATCGTCAGCAAATCAAGTGAAGAGCTGAAAATCCCCGAGTCATCTCATGCGAGGCTGTGCATCTGATTGGCTGTGACGAGGGCTCATTTATGGCGAGAGCAGCGACAGCTTCCTAGCAACGTCCTTCTAGGCTGGCGTTTCATAGTCCCAAGCCATCCCGGCAGCGCTGCCGGTTCTCTATCCTACTTCTGTTTATAAATCCGAGCAAATGAGGGGAAATAAAAGGGAAGGCTACAGCAGCGGCCCTACTTAGGAGGATGTTCTCTATGATGCAGATTAACGGGAGAAATATGTTTAACAAATAAAAGAGGTTGTAAAACCTTCAGCTTCAAATCCAAAGCTGTAAATCACGTAAAATTCATGGCTTGGAGTACAACGTGTTACTCATAAAATTTCAATTTGTGTAAGCGCCTGTTGTTCCTGGTTACACTAAACACACAAAGCTGCAAGACAATTTCCATGGGAGGCACCTTCACACCATCTGTCTTCACTTTACAGGGGGCCCTGGGAGTTTTGATGAAGGGCTTCAAGATAGACATTTGGGGATGCTAAGGACAGCCTCTGACTCAGGACCCTAAAAGAAGGAGTCCCCTTGCTGCTTATTAAGTTTACTAAAGCAGGATAAAACTGAATGAAGCAGGGTAAGAGCTGGGCACTTTATGAGTAAGCATATTAGTCGAGTAAATAAACACATTTTGGAAAATGTCTTTTCTCTTGGGGTTATCTCCTGGATGTTCATCATTTTATTATTCCTCACAATATAATAGCTTCTTGGTAAAATAATACAGCTCACTGGATGACTTCCTGCCATTCAACTCTGCCGCCCTCATTTCCTCCCTTCCTCCCACCTCTGCCCAACTTTGTCAGACCCTGATTCCAGCATTTGCTCTACTTGTACCATTGTCCTGATCAAGAGCTAGTTGGCTGTTGTAACTCAGAAAATTTGTACTTTGTAGGAAAAAAATAAGAATTAAGAAATACTTTTTTTTTCCTGGAGGGAAAATAGAGAGATGAAGTATTTCAATTGCCAATAAAACTTCTAGTTTCATAATCTCTTTGCAGATATTGTGAGAGCATGTGAGAGGGTTAAGTAATAGTAGATACTTTGATAGCAAATAGTATCCCTTTGATAGCAACGGGGTAATTTTATAGAGAGAGAGAGAGAGAGAGCGGGCACGTGAGGGAGTGCGCGAGGGAGTGCGCATGTGAGAGCATATTCATCTTTCTTCTAGTTGGCATTCCTTATGTTTATACATGATTCTTAACCCATAACAAGGGTGACCATAAAACTTATCTTCCAAACCAGGGCGTGTTATAAAGTGAAAGGACACTATTAATAATTAATGGCACGGATAAGAGAACACTGCCTGTATGCAGGGAACAGACCAGGCTAACTGGGATATATGCTTGCCCTTCCCTTTGTCATAAAAAATCATTATAATAAAAGTGTAACACCTTCCACATATAATTTCTAACAGATGTAGAATATACCTTCTTGGTAATAAACACTGTAGAGTACAACCAAAACTTTTTTGCCTGCATTCTTCAAAGACTCTCTGTTTACCTCTGGGTGAAATGCATAATATTGTTTTTTACAAGGGTCGAAGGGAATGGGGCGCCTGGGTGGCTCAGTCAGTTAGGTGTCTGACTTCAGCTCAGATCACAATCTCACAGTTCGTGAGTTTGAACCCCACATCTGCCTTTGTGCGGACAGCGCGGAGCCTGGAGCCTGTTTTGGGTTCTGTGTTTCACTCTGTCTCTGCCCCTGACTAGCATAAGATTGAAATACAGACTCAAATGTTACTAGTTACAGTATGGGCTTATTAACAGCATATTGTTAAATAATGTTTTGACACTAGAAAGTGATCGAATTTCATAGGAAGATAACATAAATTGAGAGGGCATAAATTAAGAAAGATTATAGTAGTATTTTCATCATAATACAGACATAGAAGTAAATTAAGATTAAAATGAAAGGCACATTAGACAAAGGACTGAAAGCATAAAAGTACCAGCAATAAGAGAAAACCAGGAAGGGAGGCTGGAAACACATAGAGATACAGAGATATAATTATAGATATAGCTATATAAACTTAGAAATCCGATATACAACCTGAATTTTGTATACCTGCCCTTTTTCAGGATAATCATATAGAAAAGTTCAAGAGAATTTCTAAATAAATGGAAACAGTACCCCACATTTAGCTTGCAGCTCCCCTGCCTACGACTCCCTCCCTTCATTTATGTCAATGTGGATACTTCCAACTGAAAGAAATATAAAACACAAGCCAAACTTACTGAAATAGTAAGGGGGAGTTTTAGGTTCTTATACCGAAAAGTTCCCTCAGAAACGGGGTGTGCAAGCATAGTTTGAACAGGGCACGAGTGCCTCCTCACCGTGAGTCTCATGGGGTGCGCACCTCCGTGGGCCATCTTCATCATCAGGAGGCTTTTCTCCAGGTGCCACCCTGACAGTTGTTTGGATGGAGATACATGTTCATGGATGGTATTCCTGCCAAATATGAAGCAGGCTCCAGGCTCTGAGCTGTCAGCACAGAGCCTGATGTGGGGCTCAGCCCATCAACAATGGGATCATGATCTGAGCTGAAGTTGGACACTTAGCCAACTGAGCCACTCAGGTGCCCCAAAATATATATTTCAAGAGAGAATTTCTCTGGTAGAACAGCCATCTCATTCATGTTTTTTTTTTTAATATTATAAATATTATAGATCTTCTGTAGATCTAAGCCCTAACATTCAATCTGGCCTATTTTAACATAGTTCTATTTTCCCTCCTTCCAATCTTTCTGTTTGTTTGTTTGTTTTTTATTTTCCAGTTATTTCCCAGGTGGATTGACTCCAACTTCTTTCTGTACTATTTTATTTATTTTTTATTTTTTTAATGTTTTATTTATTTTTGATACAGAGAGTGACAGAGCATGAGAGGGGGAGGGGCAGAGAGAGAAGGAGACACAGAACCGGAAGCAGGCTCCAGGCTCTGAGCTAGCTGTCAGCACAGAGCCTGATGCGGGGCTTGAACCCACGAACGTGAGATCTGACCTGAGCCGAAGTCGGAGGCTTAACCAACTGAGCCACCCAGGTGACCCTGTACTATTTTAAAGAGAAGTTACAATACAGTTATTTTTATAAAAAACAAGATTAGGTGCAAGAAAAAAATCTACACATATTTTCTAAAATAAATTAGATATATTCAAACTTAGTAGTAACATGTGTGGGGAATATTTTGTTCCTGCCAGATTTAAAAATGATGGTGGCAAATGTAATAGAATATGTTGAGTAATTATAATAAAAACACAACTAAAAATGTTACAGTATCTTTTCTTAGAGTGATGTCAGTAGTTGGCTATCAATATCAGAGAACGATAAAAAAAAATGGTGCATTCATAAAATGAAATCTTGTATAGTTATAAAAATTAAAGGACTTCTTTATACACTATATGGAAAGAGGTTTATTTTGTTAAATAAATTTAAATTTGTTTAAATAAATCTAAGAAGTCCTAAAGCTGGGTATCTTATGTGGGTTTTTTTCCTATAAAAAAAAAGAAGGTAATTTGTTTGCTGCATAAGGGCATCCAGAAGAATAAGAAACCAGTAGCACTGGTTGCCCTATATTGAATGACAGGGAACCTAGGCCAATTAAGGGACATTTTATGGAATTCACTTTTTAATTTTGTTAAATTATACCGTACAAAGGGACCATGTAGGTCTATACGTGGTCACCATGTAGAGGTGTATTAAATATGGAGGGGAAAAAGTCAGACTGAAAATAGTAGCCTGATTTTGCCAACTATAGCATATTTAACACAATGTGGTCTTTTTTGATGCTTAAAACTCTTGAATTGCTTTGTGGCTTTGTTCTGAAGATCAATTCCTACCTTACAGAGCTCTAGAACAAGATGTTGGAGAAAATGATTATTTATTTTGCACAATCACCTACTGAATAGTTCTTTTTACTCAGGTTTCTCTTTTCCATGGTACTTTATTATTCTCTTTGCGTTACTGAATGGGCATGAGGTAGGGCTGTTTTTCCACTTTGTTCTTTGCTGTATCCTAGTACATAAAGCAGTGCCTGGTACGCAGTAATCCAGCCATAAATGTTTCTTACATGAAGAAGAATGTTTTTAAGTGTGTTGTGCCATTCTTAGAGGTATCCTTATTCTTTTTGTATTTAATAACCATAGCTTAATATATTACATTTAAAAATAATTGTTGGGGCGCCTGGGTGGCTCAGTCGGTTAAGTCTCCGGCTTCGGCTCAGGTCAGATCTCACGTTCATGGGTTCGAGCCCCGTGTCAGGCTCTGTGCTGACAGCTAGCTCAGAGCCTGGAGCCTGCTTCTGGTTCTGTGTCTCCTTCTCTCTCTGCCCCTCCCCCTCTCATGCTCTGCCTCTCCCTGTATCAAAAATAAATAAAACATTTAAAAAATTTAAAAAATAAATAAATAAAAATAATTGTTGGGGCTTTTACTGAAGAAACAGTAAGAAATCAAACTAAGAAAATCTAGAACTTGGGCAACCTTTCTAGGTCTTCATAGTATGACTATAGATCGTTCTCCCAGAAGTTCTTATTGTCAAGACAGTAACACAGCCAATGTGGTGGATTATAAAATACTGTATGAGATTGTCCCTGATGGAAAAGGACTAAAAAATAGGACTGTTTTTAAAACTCAGTTTCTCCAATATTTTAATCAGTTTAAATATTAAACATACATAAAATATCTGCTCTGAAAACTTGCTTTAGGTCTCTCAAAACACATTATATTACCGATGGACCTGATGTTCTCTTGTAAACAAAGAGTATCTTGTAATAATGTTCTTCTATTATTGGTTATCCATTGATCCCCTCAAGATCCTACAGTTTGTTGGTATCCCAAAGTTTGTTGGTTTTTATTAGACTCCCTGAAGGGTCACAGTTAGTCATGAATATATTCAGTAATCACCATGATGACAAAAATGTTCTTGATATTTGGCTGGATACCTCAGGCCATGCCTTTCTACAATGGGCAATTTGTAGCATGTGCTTAATCTAAAGCCTCATAGATGGGCGCTGACACAGTCGATACCATGCTACCTTTAATCCAAAATGTTAAATGTATTTATGGCAAATATCCTTGGCAACCCATTTCGAATTCATTATTTTTTCCTTGGTATGTCTCAAGACTTCCTGTTACATCTATAAACAGTGCAGGAGGAAAGTTACTTCATTTCACCTCAATTGTTACCTGATTAACTTCAGTGGTGACTTAGGAATCCGAGCCCCTGACCACTGCTTTGAGGCCCGAGGGCATGGCCGGCTCTCTAGTATCTTGCATGTTGCAGGAAGTGTCGAAGTGAAATATTTTGAACCATGCATGTTCAAAAAGCCAATAGGAAAATGAACAGAGGGCATGAACATAGAGTTAAAAAATAGATGTCAACAAAATGAAAAGTTATTCATCATCACTCATAAATAAAGAGAAGCAAATTGAATCATCTATGAGCTATTTTGGAACAGTGAATTGCCAAAAGATGAAATATTTAATTATACAGAATAATGCTGAGTATATGGGATGCCTGGATGGCTCACTTGGTTAAGTGTCTGACTCTTGGTTTCACCTCAGGTCATGATCTCACAGTTTGTGGGTTCGATCCCTGTGTTGGGCTCTGCACTAACAGCACAGAAAGCCTGCTTAGGATTCTCTCTCTCTCTGCCCTTCTCCCACTCATGCTCTCTCTCTATTCATCTGAAGATAGCTAAATTAACATTATAAAAATAATACTAAGGATGTTGGAGAAAACTATTTATACATTGTACAGAAAGATTCCATAGGATAGAAATTGGAGCTTTTATTGTAATAATAAGTGATTATTAATCAAAGAGTCATCACTAGGACACAAAATGAAGTATAGTATGTTCCTTCTTTGGAATACATTGCAACAATGCAAAATAGATTTACATTTATTATTAAATGAAACATATCCCCAATATTTATTATTAAATGTAAAGTGAAAAATTCTAAGCAAAGTATTCTCCCATTTGTATCCAGAGAAAATGTGTATATCTACACTCTTAAATACATACCAAATATTTCTTAAGAGAATATATAATAATATTAACACCGTAGGTTTCTCTGGGGAAATGCACAGAAGTATGTGATAGAAAAGAGGATATTTTTTCATTTTACTTTAAGTCTGTTACAAACTTTTAAACCAAGTACACATGTTGCCTTATTTCTTAATATGAAATCTCTATTGTTTAAAGATACAGAACTAGTGTTTTGGATAAATTTTCTATGTACTTCAGAGTTCATGTAAATTTGGTATTCCTTTTTTATTTATCTCTTATGAAAAATGAATCAATATTAAAAAATCAAAGATGTTAGCTTGTTAAAAGGATGTTCTTTGAGTAATAGGGAAGGGGTGGGGGGCAGGGTTTCCGTTACAGTAGTGGAAGAATGTGTAGGACCACATTGAGCCAGGTCATCAGACCCCAGGGTGAGCAAGAAATGCCACGGTATTTTTAAAAAGTGTGATTTGTTGATGTGAGGTTTTCCTAGGCAGAAATTAAAAAGCATATCTGAGAAATGATGGGCTAAATTTTCTTAATGAAAAGAGAACAGTGCATCCTTGAAACTCTCCTATTCATTCTGAAATGTTGACAGAGTCTTATTTACCCAAGGTTTTTGGCATGGGAAAAGGGATAGCACTGTGGGCACATTCTGTAACACCAATCATAGTAAACCTACAGATCCAATAAGTAAAACTTTAAAAGCCATTTTTAAAATATTTAGTGCTGACGAAAACAAATTCTTTAAATATTTAAAATGATGGAAATTCAGCTTCATCACTTCTTTTGAACTCTTCAAATATTGTTAACAGACAAAATATTTATATATATAGTATTAGAAATGTATTACTGTGTTGACACTGAAAAACCCTTTTAAAAATATCAACACAAATATTTTAATTTTGTTATTGCAACTTTTACCCACTTATTTATTTTAATGTTTTCCAATGTTTTTTATTTATTTATTTATTATTTTTAAATGTTTATTTGAGAGAGAGACAGAGAGACACAGAGACACAGAGACAGAGTGTGAGTAGGGGAGGGGCAGAGAGAGAGAGACAGCCTCTGAAGCAGGCTCCAGACTCTGAGCTATAAGCACAGATACTGACATGGGTCTTGAAGCCTCAAGATCATGACATGAGCCCAAGTTGGACACTTAACCAACTGAGCCATTTACCCATTTTTAGATTGAAAACATCACCTATTTAATTAGGCTTTCAGATTTGAAGTAACTTTACCAGAAAAGAAACAATGCCTCGGATTCAGCATCTGGGTTACCATCCAGTTATGCTCAGTTGGCTTATAGCACTTGGTTATTTTTTCTGAAGTCTTAGATTTAAAGTGGGTGACTATTTAAAATTAGAGTTAATTTGAGTTTTGTCCTTTTTTAGCTTTTTAATAATTTTTTAAACAAGGTATTTTTTCATTAAAATTATTTACTTTTCATTGGATCAGTGCCAACATTTTGTTATATACCACTGCCAAATCATTCGATCTTGGCCTGGTCTGTTGTTATCTTTGGAAAAAAAAGCTTGTCTCTTGTATCACCATTTCAATATAATTAATAGAAACATCTCAAGCAGTGTTTTTTGACAGGAGGTATTTTATCTTAGACATCAGACATCTTGACAATCAGAGACATTTGTCGACTTTTGTCAGTCATAACGGGGGCTGGGGGAGTATTGGTACTTACTAGGTAGAGCTGCCAAACATCCTACACAGGTCCAAAGAACTCTAGGACCCAAAATCTAAATAGTGCCAGGTTTACGAGAAGAAAGTTTTAGATAGAGATCAGTAGAATCTGTTTTTTAAAGTGCTTCTGACAGTTTCACGTGCAGATGAGTTATAAAAGCAGGTTCTGATTCAGTAATGAATATGGAGAAGAACCAGTTGTAGGCACTTCACCTTTTTTAAGCTGCTCTCAGCTTCAGAGCCAGTGAGTGGGCAGGACGCCTTATCTAGACCTACAGGGTAGGCTCTACCCCAAACCAGCCTGGTCCGTGTGCTTAGCCCCATTTGAGGAAAGAATCAGCCAACATGATGAGCTGTATATCCAGGGCCATATTGGATTTATTACTCTTATTGGATTCATTGTTAACAATAAAACTGATCATTTGAGCTCTAGCAGATTGGTCTTTGTGGGGTTTTTTTTTTCCCTTAAAGGGGAAGACCAGTGCTATTTGTTGTCCCTTCACAAAAGTTCCATTTTTCTTCCAAATAGAAGCTCGTTAGGCTTTTACTTTTAAAGTGTATTTATTTATTTTGAGAGGGAGGGGCAAGACAGAGAGAGTGAAATAGTATTCCAAACAGGCTCCTCACTATTCACGCAGAGCCCAACACGGGGCTCCAACTCACAGACTGTGACATCCTTACATGACCTTAGATCAAGAGTTGGACACTTAACCAACAGAGCCCCAAGATGCCCCAAATTTTCTTTTTTTTTTTTTTTTAACCTTGCATAATCAAGGGTGGGCTAGTGGTCACTTTAAGTTTTCCTTAATCTTCTCACTGGCCCAGGAAACATCAAAGACATTTTTGATTTTTGATAATTTAAGGCTGATCTAACCTATCCTGCTGCTCTTCTAGTTTTGAGAAGCAACTACCTTTGAGAGTTGTGTTTTCTTTTTAGTATCAGATTATATTTAGCATTATATTACCTTACATTATATAGATACTGCATTATATTGTTTTATTAGGGATTTGGTATTTGGGTGAAAATCCGAGGGCTGGGATCATACTTAGGTATGGGAAAATTAGGTATGGGAAAAGCACTACTAATGATTTTGCTGTTGGGCCACTGTTAGTAGGGGTAAGGCTGCAAAAGTTTTCATTTCCCCCCTAATCTTAATATTTCCTTCCTTATACTTTAAATTTGGCTTTCTCCTTTGTTCTACTTTTTTTTAGGTGGAAGGTTGTGTTTTTGGTGGGAGATCTTTCTTATTTTTTATTTTATTTTTTTAAATTTTTTTTACTTTGGGTTGGAGTATTAGGGGAAGAGCACTGGGTGTTGTATGGAAAACAATTTGACAATAAAATATTATGGAAAAAAAATTTTTTTTTTTTTTTTACTATTTCATTTATTTCTGATACAGAGAGAGACAGAGCATGAGAGGGGGAGGGGCAGAGAGAGGAGACACAGAACCGGAAGCAGGCTCCAGGCTCTGAGCTAGCTGTCAGCACAGAGCCTGACGCGGGGCTCGAACCCATGAACGTGAGATCTGACCTGAGCCGAAGCCGGAGACTTAACCGACTGAGCCACCCAGGCACCCCATCTTTCTTATTTTTTAATGTAGGCATTTACTCCTATAAATTTCCTTCTGACCACATCAGAAGTGGTGAGAACTTTCTGTTGCATCTCACAAGATTTGGGATGCTGTATTTTTATTTTTATTCATCTCAAAGTACTTTCTAATATCCTTTGGATGTCTTCTTATTTCTTTGGTTGACAGTATTAATTTCCACATGTTTATGAATCTTCCAGATTTCATTCTATTATTGACCTCTAATTTTGTTCCTTTGTGGTCAGAGAACATATTATGTGTGGTTTATTTTTAAAATTTATTGAGGCTCTTTTAATGGTCTGTTCTGGAGAATATTCCATGTGCACTTGAGAAGAGTGTATATTCTGCCGTACTTTACAGGTCTTTTGAGCTAGTTGGCTTACAGTGTTGCTAAGATTTTCTATCTCCTTGACAGATCATTTGTCTAGCTGTTCTATCCATTATTCCATTATTAAAAGTGGAATAGAGAAGTGCCCAAAAATTGTTTAATGGTCTATTCCTTTAATTCTGTTATTAATATGAATATATTAATTCATATATTTTAGGGCTCCATTGTTAGATGAGTATATGCTTATAATTATTATATATTCTTGATGGTGAATTAAAACTCCAACTTCCTTCAGTTTGACTGTATATTATATATTCCTGAATCATTTTAATTGACCTTTGTTTCTTTTAACAGTTTTTTCCAGCTCTACTGAGATATAATTGACATATAACTATACTTTTTGTCTTAGTCTATTTTGTATGATATTAGCATAAATACTCAAGTTCTCCTTTGGTATACACACACACATATACATACACATACATAAATGTATTTCCATTTTTTCACTCTTAGCTTAATGGTGTCTTTGTATTTAAAGTGAGGCTCTTTTAAAATAGCATATAAATAAACTTAAAAAATCAGTTCTACCAATCCTTTTTAATTAAAGAGTTCATTATGCTTGTATTTAATACAATTACCTATAAGTAAAGACTTACGCAGTTTTGCTATTTAGTTTCTTTTTTTAATTATTTTTAATGTTTATTATTTTTGAGACAGACAGACACAGAGCAAGCAGGGGAGGAGCAGAGAGGGAGGGAGACACAGAATCTGAAGCACAAAACCCAATGTGGGGCTTCAACTCACAAGCCATGAGGTCATAACCTGAGCTGACATTGGACACTTAACCAACTGAGCCACCTAGGTACGCCCTTTTTTGTTTTAAATTTTTTAAGTGTTTATTAAAACCCTGAATTGTTGTTTTTCTGTTTTGTTTTGTTTTGAGTTGGTTCCATATTCAACATGGGGCTTGAGCTCAAGACTCAGATCAAAAATGGTAGGCTCTACTGTCTGAGCTAGCCAGCCACCACTGCTGTTTGTTTTGTATATATTCACATCTTTTCTTCTCTCTGAGTCCTTCCATTACTACATTATTTTGTGTTGAACAGATATTTTCTTATGAATCATTTTAACTCCCAGGGTTTTTGTCTGTATAATATTGAGGGTTTTATTAGTGGTTACCCTGAGGATTACAATTAACCTCTGAATTTATAAAAATTGAGTTTGAATTAAAAGCAACTTAGTTTTAAAAAAATTTTAAAAAGCAACTTAGTTTTAATAATATATAAAATTTTGCTTCTGTGTAACTCTGACCCTGGCTTCTTTATGTGCTCATTATCACAAATTGCATCCTTATAGACTCTGTGCTCACTGATGTTGATTTATCATTATTTTGTGCAATTTTCTTTTTAATCATATGGGAAAATAAAGGCATTAGAACCGAAACTACAGTTATACTGACTTTTATATTTACCTATGCAGTTATCTTTATCTCTTTTTCTATTTCTTTGTGTACATTCAACGTGCGTCATTTCAATCTGAAGGACAACACGTCTTGCAGCTCAACTCTACTAGAGATGAACTCTTCAAATTTTTATTTATCTGGGAATGTCTTAAATTCTCTTTTATTTTTGAAGGATGGTTTTTGCCAGATGTAAAGTCATAGTTGACAGTTGTTTTTTCTTTAAGTATTTATTGCATCATCCTACTCCCTTCTGGTCTCCATGGTTTCTGATGAGAAATCAATTGCTAGTCTTATTAAGGATCTTTTACACACAGCAGTTATTTCTCTTCTGCTGCTCTCAAGATTCCTTGCATTTGGCATTCAACAGTGTGATTACAGTACACCACAGTGCAAAGCTCTTTGATTTTGTCCTACTTGGAGTGTGTTGAGCTTCCTGAATGTGTGTGTTAATGTTCTTTATCCAGTTATGAAAACTCAGCCATTATTTCTTCAAATATTCTTCCGTCACTTTTCCTCTCCCCTTCTTCAGGGATCCCCTTGTGCATATATTCATGTCCCAAGGGATTTTAAGCTCTGGTAATTTTTCTTCATTGCTTTTTCCTCTTCCTCAGACAGAATGATTTCATTTGTGTCACCTTCAAGTCATTGATTCTTCTGCCTGCTCAAACCTGCTATTGAGCCCTTCTAGTGAATTTTTCGTTTCAGTTATTGGACTTTGCAATTCCAAAATTTCTACTTGAGTCCATCTTTCAAATTTCTATATCTGGGTTGATATTCTTTATTTGGTGAGGCAGTGTTCTCATGGTTTCCTTTAAGTCTGCATATTCTGATTTTCTTTAGCTTTTGAGCATGTTTAAAATAGTGAATTAGGGGCGCCTGGGTGGCTCAGTCGGTTAAGCCTCCAACTTCGGCTCAGGTCAGATCTCACGTTTGTGGGTTCGAGCCCCGTGTCAGGCTCTGTGCTGACAGCTAGCTCAGAGCCTGGAGCCTGCTTTCGGTTCTGTGTCTCCTTCTCTCTCTGCCCCTCCCCCTCTCATGCTCTGTCACTCTCTGTATCAAAAATAAATAAAACATTACAAAATTTTAAAAAATAAAATAAAATAGTGAATTAAAAGTTTTTGTGCCAGTTTCTATTTATTGATTTTCCCCTATGGATTAGTCATACAAAAGAACTGTTAATTTGCATACCTCATGATGTTTCGTTGAAAACTGGACATTTTGAATATTATTACAGTTCTTGAAATCAAACCCTGCTCTCTCCTCAGAGGTTTTGTGATTTTTATTAGAGTTGTTGTTTGTTTATATAGTGACTGTTTAAAAATTAATTTTGTAAAGTCTGTATCTCTTGTGTGTGGCCTCTTGAAGTCTTTTCATTAAATCGGTGGTCACCTAGTGGTCACCTAGTGACTGGATAACAATTTCCTTACATAACTGGAATCCAAACCAATAGCAAACAAACAAAATTTCCCAGTATTTGTATGTGTGTTCTGTGTATGTATTGACTCTGTTACTTTTCTCTAGTGTACATATTCTCAGGGTTTTATTAATTTCTGCTGTCTTGTTTTTTTTCTTTGGGCTAATATTCCACTTTCTTTCATTTTTTTTTTAAAGTTTATTTCTCTATTTTGAGAGAGAGATTGAGAGCACGCACAGGCAGGGTAAGGACATAGAGCAAGGGAGAGAGAGAATGTCCAGGACACAAGGCTAGATCCCACCAACTGTGAGGTTGTGACATGGGCCAAGATCAAGAGCTCTACGGTTAACCAACTGAGTCACCCAGGTGCCCTTCTTCTTCTAGTTTCTGTATTGGAAGCTTAGTTCAATGATTTTAAATGTTTTTCCTCTCTGATGTATTAATTTAAAGCCATACATTTTAGTACTGCCACAAATATACCACAGTATTGCTTTAGGTGCATCCACAAATTTTGATAACGTTGTATTTTCCATATTGTTCAAAATATTTTCTTACCTTCATTGTAATTTGTTCCTAGACTCATGTGCTACTTGATAAGGCATTGCTTAATTTGCACACATTTGAGATTTTATGGGTATTGAGTTCTACTTTTTCCCATTGTGACCAGACACAATATTCCCTATGATTTCTCTTAAAAATTATTGAAACTTGCCTTATAGTTACTATATAATCTGTATTCATGAATGTTTCTTGTATATTTGAAAGCAAATTCTGTACTTTTGGGCTATAATGCTACATAAATGTCATTCAGATCAATTTGATAAATAATGTTTTTGTATCTCCTAAGCCTTACTGATTTCATTTGATTACACTGTCAGTTACTGAATAAAGTTTGTTAAAATCTCCAATTTGACTTTCTCCAGTTTGACTACTTGTGGGTTTGTCTAATTTCCCTTTCAGCCTGGTAAATTCTTGCCTCATTTATTCTGAAGCTATATTAACTACATCTAATTCAGGATTGCTAAACCTTCCTGGTAGACTGGTCCTTATATCATTATTAACTGTTTCTCTTTAACCTCGGTTACATTCCTTGTTTTGAAGTCTAAATTTCTCAATGTTAATAAAGTCACACCACTTTATTATTTTTACAGTTTGAAGCGTAAGTTTTTCGAAGCTTTTTTTGTTAACTGTTTCCTCATACTTAACATGTGCTTTTATAATTAGCATATAAGTGTTTTTTTCTTTTTGTTTGATAGGTTAACAAGCTGTCTTTTTATTATAGTCTTTAGCTCATGAACTTTTAAAGTAACTGTTAGTACAATTAGGTTCCAGTACATCACCTTGCTCTTTATCTTGTTATGTGTCCCACTGTTCTTTGTTGCTTTGTTGCTCCTTTTTGACTAATTAGGTATTCTTATTATTCCATTTTATGTGCTTCATTAGGTTCTTTGTGTTTGCACTTACTATTTTAGTAATTAACCTAGAGATTATAATATGCATCTTTATTACCTTTTTATTTTCTACCCATCTTTCATGTTATTATTGTCATGTAGTTTACTTTTGCATATATTTTAAACCCATAATACATGGTACTTGATTTTCCTTTAAAAAGTCAATAATTCTTACACTTTTTAAAAAGTAGTCTATTGTATTTATGAACATATTTCCATTTGTATTGTTTCTCTTTCCTTCTTAGAGCCATGCTTGACTCTGAAATGAAGTCCCTTTATTCTGAAGAACATCATATCTTTCTTGTTGTAGGCTGACTTTTCTACCCAGTTTGCTATTGATGACTTTGCTACTGCAGCATTTTCTTTATCTGTTATTTGCTTAAAAATATCTTTATTTCTTTTTCATTTTTGAAGTATATGATCTCTGCATATTGAATTGTAGGATTTTTCTTTCACCACTTTAATTATGTCATTTCCTTCTTTGTTGACATTGTCTCAGATGAGTTATTAGATTTCATTCTTAGCCTTGTCTTCCTAATGCAATATGTCTTTCTTTGACTTGGTTTAGATTTTCTTTTTGCCTTTGCTTTCCCCAGTTGGACTGACTTTCCTAGAGGTAGTTTTTGTATTCATTCTAAATGAGATTTCCTTAGCTTCTTAACTCTGTGGGTTCATATTTAATCAGTATTGAGAAATTCACACTCATTCATTATTTAAGAATTTCTTTTGTCTCATTTCCTGAAATTGCAATTACAAGTGTGGTCCAATTATTATATATTCTTCCACACCTCTCATTCTTATTTCACTATTACTACTACATCACCATTATGACCACTGTTACTTTTTCTCTATGTTTATGTTCAAGTAATTTCTTTTCCTCTTTGGATACTCTGATTTTTTTTTCTACTATATTGGGTCTTAAGTATCTCTAGTAAATTATTATTTTTAAGGTGCTATAGTATATGCTCTTTTATGCAATTATTTTTTGAGACCACAATTCTTTTGAATTTTTCCTCCTTGACACTTATTTTATCTAATTTTTGCTGTCATTTCTTTAAAATATTTACATTAAAAACATTTGTCCAAAATCCTTTCTAAAACTTGGCTAGTTTTCTATCCCACTGTTTTTTATTATTACCCTTTCTTTCTGCTTGTATCTTATAACCTTTTATTATTTCTGGATCTTGTGTTTAAAAATCCATAAAAACTGAAATAGATAGGTTTTTTTTAAAAGAAATTTGCCTCCCCCCCATTTGTTAATGTTTGTTTATTTATTTCTGTGTTTGTTTGGTTTTCTGAGAGAGTGGGAGAGGAGCAGAGGGGCAGGGAGCAGGGGAGAAAGGGAGAGACTCATCTCAAGCAGGCTCCAAGCTCATCATGGAGGCCACCATGGGGCTTCATCTCCCCACCCTGAGATCATGACCTGAGCTGAAATCAAGAGTCAGATGCTCAACCTACTAGGCCAGCCAAGCACCCAAAGTACAATGTGTTTTCACCCAGACGTGGCATGTTCTTCCCTCTTGTAGAAGGAGTGTATAAGTGGGTAAACATTTTTTACTCTATCCAGTCAGTAGTTAATGGGAACTAGAGTTGTGTAACAGCTATGGTTTCTTTTTACCTCCTGTTTCAAAAGCAAGTAAGGCCTACCACTTTCTCCAGCAGGAAATTAAAGAATTGAAGAATTTGGAGATTTTTCTCTTTTTAGCCAACATACCAAATTCTTTGTTGGTAATTACACTGCCACAAACTCAGTAAAAATCCCATAGAGGAGAATTGAAAAGATCTAGCTCTTCACCTAGGGCTCTTACTCATTCTAATTATTTAAAATGGCCACAGGGTAGTTAACAGAGCCCAGAGCTCCTCTGCCTGAGGCAGATCCAATCCCCCACTCACCCAGGCCCAGACTGGCAAACAATGACCACAGATCACTGCTAGCCCGGAGACGATTTAACTGTCTTTGAACTTTAGTTCCTCTTTTTTTAATTTTTTATTTTTCAGTATTTTATTTTTTAATAGTTTATTGTCAAGTTAGTTTCCATAAAACACCCAGTGCTCTTCCCCACAAGTGCCTCCTTCCATGTCTATCACCCCCTTCCCCCCTCCCCCTTCAGCCCTCAGTTTGTTTTCAGTATTCAAGAATCTCTCTTGGTTTTCCTCCCTCCCCCTCCCTAACTCTTTCCCCCCTTCCCCTCCCCATGGTCCTCTGCTGTTAGACCTATGAGTGAAAACATATGGTATCTGTCCTTCTCTGTCTGACTTATTTCACTTATCATGACACCCTTTTCATCTTGTTGTGCTTTGGTGCTTTCTGTAAATATATGATTTTTTATTGTTTATATGTACAGTTGGTCCTCAATTCATAATGGTTCGACTTAGATTTTTCAATGTTGCCATATTGCAGAAGCAATACACATTCAGTAGAGCTAGAACTTTGAATTTGGAATTCAGATATTTTCCCAGGCTGGCAATATGTGGTACTCTACTTTTGCGATGCTGGGCAGTGGCAGCAAGTCCCAGTGCCCCAGTCAACCACACAATCTCCATGGTAAACAAATGATGCACTTACAACCATTTTGTACCCCCAGGCAGCCATTCTGTTGTTCACTTTCAGTACATAGTAATCAATAAATGACAGAAGATGTTCAACAGGTTATTATGAGATAGGCTATGTGTTTGGTACTTTTGCCTGTCAACCAATGAAAGTGTTGTAAACATGTTTAAGATAAGCTAGGATAGGCGAACCTGGGTGGCTCAGTCGCGTGAGTGTCCAACTTTGGCTCAGGTCATGATCTCATGGTCAGTGAGTTTGAGACTCATGTTGGGCTCTGTGTTGACAGCTCAGAGCCTGGAGCCTGCTTTGGAATCTGTCTCCCTCTCTCTCTGCCCTTCCCCTGCTCATTCTTTGCTCTGCCTTTCAAAAATGAATAAAAGTAAAAAAAAAAATTTTTTTAAAGATAGGCTAGGGTAAATCATGATACTCAGTAGGCTTGGTGTATTAAATGCACTTTCAACTTACATTTTCAGCTTACAATGGGACTATTGGAACATGACCCCATTATAAGTCAAGGAAGATATGTACACTTTTGATTGTTCTGGCAAAAAGTGTAATACCCAAGATTTCTTTATCGTCGTCCCCCAAAACCAGAGACCGCCAGGGAGACCAGTCACACATGCAAAAGCAAAGGGCTTTATTACGGGTTTTAGGCTCGCCAGGGCCTAAACTCAGGCTCACAGACTTTACAGGCGTGGTGGATCCATGCTGAGAGCCCCGAACAAAGGTGGGGTAGGGCTTTTATGAGTTTGGGAAGGAGGAGTTACAGGAAACTGTGACATAGGTACAGTGATCCAATTATTATTACACAATATTATTGACAGCAGGTTTATCCAATTACAACATTTAGAGTGTTAACCAATCACAGAGTAGACCCAGGACCCTCACATAGGGTGTAACTAACCTTAAGCAATAACTGATTACCTATAGCTTCTATTTCTAGGCCTGCCCTTAGGAATGTTAAGGGTATTACAAGGGTGGTCCCTCTTGCCTTGCGCAAATGTGTGCCTTTCTATTGTCTCAAACCTACTTCCTTACAAACGATGTTCTGTTTAGACTATGTCCATCTCCTCTGGAAATAGAATTCTACAAAGATTGCTTACAGTACTGAATTTATTAGCACATTAATGTTATTCCTGGAAATAAATTTAAAAATATTGAAAGGCTTAGAATACCTTCTTAATTTTATCAAATTCTATTGAAATCCAAAGACATTAAAATGTATATATCATTTCGTAGTGGCATATTTGGAGTCTTCATTTTTCTTTTTCAAAGACAATTATTAAGGTAGTTCAAAGATAAAAGTTTATGAATACAACATTAACTTATGCTAGTCTTTTAATCACTAAAGTTTATTTTTATTATTTAATATAAAGCTTATATTTTACACTACTTTTATATTTGTTTAAGATGTCATTGAATTTGAGAATTGTCTAACTCCAGTCTTCCAAATCTACATGTTTTTCCTTATTTTAGAGGCTATTATCTTTTCCTGCTTTTACTTTCAAATTTTACTCCTTATCCAACAGCAAGGGCATTTTTCTCTCCCTTTTGTACTTTTTAAATTACTTCTTCATGAAACATTCAAACTCATTCTCCATATAAAAACAACATAAAATTCTTTTTGAACAGAATGGCTTAATTTTACCAATGAAATCATGTTTATTTAGTTTTTACTAAATTTCACAAAAATTTTACCAACCTCAATGCAAAACCATTTCCTGCTCAGTCAGCTTTTGTAGTGAATAATTTGCCTTCGTTCTGATAAGTATTCAGTCAGATCCTTTTCAGCTAACATAATTCAAATCTGGAATAAAAGAAGAAAAAATCTGTCTTATAATTTAATGGCTCATGAATTCTCCCTTTAACTAAATACATGATTCTTCCATTTGTGTCACCTGACAGATTCTTCCTCTTTTTTCCAGCAAGTTTATATTTGGAGATCTTGGTTTTCTTTCCCTGTCAGTATTCTTCAGCCAGCCTCAGTGCAAAATAATCAAAAGGCCCTAGTAATTGTTGAATTGCAAAGGGAATATTTAGGGGTCTTAAAAAGGTCCTTTCCAAAACTTTATTAACCCCTGATAGCTAAAATTTGCTTAGCTATGTATATTTTCTTTGAATCTTCACAGTAACCCAAGAAGCAGGTGCTATTAAATTCCCATATTACACATTTAAAAACTGAGGGTTGAAGAGTTTAGAAAATGGCCCAAAGTGATGTATATGTAGCAAGCACATGGTGGCTCTGTGTTTACCAGCAGTGTGACTCTCAAGCTTGTCCTCTGAATCACTGTACAGTGCTGCCACTTCACACTGGGCCGTTGCCAAGTATCCAAAATCCACTAAACATATCGAAGGATATTGGGAAGGGATGGTTTGATAATACATAAACCAAAAAGTTCTTTCTCTTGCAATTGCATTCATATAATAAAGACCACTTGCTCTCTTCACTCTGAACAGAGAAAAAAAACCCTGCCAAATTTCACATTTTAAATGGCATCTTTCTATAGTTGTTGAAAATTCCTCTTCCAAGTACCCTATTATTCATCATTGATTCTAGACTCCTTCATCTTTATATTCACATCCGATAAGGATCATCAAATAGATGAAACTTAAGCCAGAAGGTGTAACTTGATGTGGGTGGCTAACTGCTGACAGTAAACATCAAATTACTAAAAATTAGTGGGCCTTTCCTGGTTTTTTTCTAATTTAACAGAACATGTTATTTTCTTCATTATTTTAAAAATTAAATTTAGTGTAGGTCTGTGTCCTTATGTCTATGAGCCTTAGAGATATTCATTCCCAGTGTCATGGGGGTTTGTGTTTGTGTGTTTGTTCTAAGGGCGGTGGTCTTCTATCTCCATGTGTAATGTCTTGGGGAGATTTTTGACTAACTTAAGCAAAGAGGGATTTATTGAAGGTTATTGGAAGGGAGCTAGTGCAGCTGTAAGGACAGCAGATTTGAGACAATAGAAGGGCACACATTGCCCAAGGCAAGAGGGACCACCCTTGTAATACCCTTAACATTCCTAAGGGCAGGCCTAGAAATAGAAACTATAGGTAATCAGTTATTGCTTAAGGTTAGTTACACCCTATGTGAGGGTCCTGGGTCCTAGGTCTACTCTGTGATTGGTTAACACTCTAAATGCTGTAATTGGATAAACCTGCTGTCAATAATATTGTGTAATAATAATTGGATCACTGTACCTATGTCACCATTTCCTGTAACTCCCCCTTCCCAAACTCATAAAATTCCTGCCCCACCTTTGTTCGGAGCGCTCTCAGCAGGGATCCACCATGCCAGTAAAGTCTGTGAGCCAGAGTTTAGGCCCTGGCCCCTGCGAGCCTAAACCCGCAATAAAGCCCTTTGCTTTTGCATGCGTGACTCGATCTCCCTGGTGGTTTCTGGTTTTTGGGGGCGATAAAGAAATCTTGGGTATTACATAGCAGAGTCAAGATGGACAGGGATCCAGGGAGTCCTCGGGGAAAGGGTCAAGGAGCACAGCCTTCAAGGACATCTATTAAGATGCTACTGTCACCAGAGTCACTGTGGTAAATATCTCCAAATTCCTTCTATCCTCTTACAACCAAATCAAGATTTACAGTCCCAGGAGAGACCATGTGGGTGTCAGCCCTAGTCTCATGCCTACCTCCTGGTTATACCAAAAGTATGAGGGGGGGAATCTGACTTCTGTAATGGGGACCAAAGCACATGGAACCTCCCTCATGCCAAGATTACACAAAACAGAAGCTTTCCCAAAGATAAATGGGGTACCTGGATAAACAAATGACTACACAAGCTTCTAAAAAATGAGTGAAAAACTTTCTTTACTTTGGTATATAATTGAGAACTTTCACCCTTGATATTCTAGTGGCACAAGCTTACCTATTTCCATGAGGGCAGGTAATTCAGCTGTATCCTTCCTAAGCATGCTGGCTAAATCTTTCTTGGCAGAGACAGAGGATTTAGGGCATAGAATTCAGCCTTCTGAGATCCTGCCACGGCCCAGAGACCTTGCTAGGGAATTGGATCAAGGTGATCTCTGCTCCCTCCATTCTCTCACCATGACCCATCTCCATCCCCAAAGGCACTCTCCACTTTTATCCCTTCCTTTCTAGATTCTAGTTATAAAACCATTTTTTCCTTTTCACTTTCCTAAAAGTTACTGAGGATCCCTGAAAGCCTTTGTTTATGTGGGGTCCTATCCTATTGATATTTATCCTATTAGAAACTAAAACAGAAAATTTTAGAATATAAAGATATGGGAGCACATATTGTATTAGCTGTCAACATAATGATATCACCTGTCAAGTAGTTAGCAAGAAGAAATTCTGACCTTACGGACTCATAGAGGAATCCCAGGGACCCAGGGATGCTCAGACACATTTTGAGCACCGATGACCTGGTCTATACTTCCAGTGACTTTAAACTTTTTTGAAGCCAGAAGCTTTTTATGCATCTACTGAGTTTAAGCTCTTATAAGGAGGCTGTTTTTACAAGCTTCTATTTTTCCACTCCACAAGAAATATGGATACTTTCTTGGAATGGAGGGAGAAAATTAAATGAAACAAAAATAATCAACATTTCTTCAAGATATTTAAAGCAGTGAAGATAAAATACAATAAATAATATCACAATGTTGTGTGTCAAACTTTTTCCCCTGATAGAGCCCCTGGCAGTAAAAGAAAAAAAGTATTTGAATCTGTTTTCAGTACATAGATTAATGACAGATAAGTAGCATTTTGCTTCTATACATACACCTACAAGTACTTAAAACATACACAAACATCATGGCAAAGTCACTGATTACCATATTGATACATTTCTTCATTACAATCTTTGAAATTATTCCATTTGATTATTAATGAATTGTGAACCACAATGAAATGAACAACTTTTAGATTCAGCAATATTGAAAACACATGAAACTATTGTTGACAGTAAAGCTTTACAGATACAAGAACGTTTGATTCTTATTTTGAAAATTGATATACACAGGTCAGTTCTGTATAAACTATTGCTCGCATTAATATTTAACTTGGGAAGTATATGATTGTATAGATGGCAATTATTATGATTACAGGCCAAGAGGAAATTTGTGCCAGAGGTTATAAGGTTATGGATATACATGTGGGAAGGGATATTTAGACATATGTGAGAAACACTTGTAGCTTCTTTTTTAATCACAGAGAATTCACTTAATTATCACACAATTGCAGATTCAGATATTAGTAGAGTAAGAGAACAAAGATAATAAAGAAAACATCTTTCAGATGCCTGGGTGTCTCAGGTAAGTGTCTGACATCAGTTCAGGTCATGATCTCCAGGTTTGTGAGTTCGAGCCCCACATCGGGTTCTGTGCTGACAGCTCAGAGCCTGGAGCCGCCTTCTGATTCTGTGTCTCCTCTCTCTGCCCCTCCCCTGCTCACACTCTGTCTTTTTCTTTCAAAAATAAATAAACATTTTTAAAAATTTTAAAAAGAAAAGGAAAGGAAATATCTTCCTAAGACTTTTACTTCAAAGAGTTAGTTTGAATCAGAGATGATGGAAAATGATGATAGAAAATAATTACTCCTCAGAGGAATTGTTTAGCCAATTTATTTCCCTCATACAGAGGCTGCAGATGACGTTTTCCATGGCATCTGCTCAGTAAACACACCAGGAAAGTGTTCTTTCTTGAGGCGTCCATGGTCCGCTTTCTTCCAGAACTTGTTTTTGGAAAGCTGCTAATAGTGTAGTTTCATGTCTGTGATCTTGTTGTTTTGATTTATTGAAAGCTTTCTAATTTTTTTTGAGAAACCATTTGTAAGCTTTTAAAAAAAGGCTGTGGGGATATACTTTTACGTCTGAAGATTAACAGTGGCCAATTTATTAATGAAGAAGTAGAAGCCAAGATAACTGCTAGATTCTCCTGGAAATGGATGAACAGATAGATGGATGGATGGATAGATGAATGGATGAATATAACAGAATTAGACTTTTTGACAGTATCTTTTGGTCACTGCTTTTCTCCTGTGACATTAGTGAATATAATATTGTGATGGAAAACCTTAACACCAAACTGAAAAAAGGTTTTTTAATCTGTAAAACATTGGGAAGTAATGCATTTACTAAGGTATACCCTTCTACTTTAAAAGAAAATTAAAATCTGATACTACATCTAATCAGTGGTGACCTGATGGTTTCTGTATGTTCGGAAGGATATGTAAGGCTTTTCATTGGTGAAAACAAAGATGTGAGTTAACATTCCTTCTGTTTCTCAGCACTTAAATATTTTCAGTTGTCAATTTTCCCATTACTCATATCTTTCTCACTATTAGGAGGTATCTATCTATGTATTTAAAAATATATACATATAGATTAGGAAATATACACATGTACACACATACACACACATCTGTCTGTCTGCCTGTCTATCTAGATGGATAGATAGATATCCCCCTTAATCTTTTTATAGTTATATAATCTTTTGAACTTTAGTTCTTTTTCTCTGGCTACCAAGTTTATATTCTCTAAATAGCTGCTAGAGTACTTTCACAATATGGGTTTGATTTTTTTTTAATTAACAAATAATTCTTCGTGGTTTCTTCTATATCAAGCATTATTCTCAGTGGGAAAAGAGACAAGGGAGGGAATACGGCTATTAAAGTAAGTCATTGTATCTTCTCCCGGAAGAATTTTTATTCCTTCTTGGATGAAAAGTATGCCCAAATAACACAAAGATATGAACTAAAATGCAATTGCATTCCTTAAGGGTTTGGCAGGGGCAGGCTTCTGGTAGTTTCCTCACTAGAACCCACCAGTGTAGAAAAGTGTCATGATGCTTGTGATGGATGATGTTAACATGCGCAGTAGGCTCCCATGGGCAAACCCAGATTACCATTGTCACATAGATAATATAGATGGCGAGACACGTGTGATTCACAGAGAAATAGCTTGGCGGTTCTAAAACGTTTTGGTCTTTATGCTCTTAATTATTAAAGATTTCAAAGTATTTTTGTTTATGTAAATTATATCTATTGATAGTTATCATCGTGGAAATTAAAATTAATTTCTAGAATTAAAAAACTATTTACTGGTGTACATTAACAATGATACAATTATATGTGTATATTTTGGCATATTTTGGCAAAAGACCTATGTTTTCCATAACAAAACAGAAACAAAAATATGAGAAGAATGCCCTTGTTTACATGTGCACAAATCCCTTTAAAGCCAAATTTATAAGAGTTCATTGAATGCTAATATATGCTTCTGCATTCCGTGTGTCAGGATTTGTTGCATATTTGTGGTATAATAAATCTAATCCAATGTCACTTAGATATGAATTTGGAAAGCAGGGAAACTTGCAGAACCCTGAGAGAACTTGGGAGCCTTGAGCATTTTTAAATCCTGCTTTGAGAACCACTACCTAATTCAATTTATTTATTCCACTCAAAGAAGCAAGCATGCAAAAATCTGTATAAACAGGGACAGCAGTTTTAAAATCAAATTTTTATTTTTTTAATTGTGTGCCTTGCAGTATTCTTTGACTTTTGACTCATGTCACATCAGATGTGACCTCATTTGTTTGTCATGACAGATACTGACCTCCGCTGATGGGGGTGGGGCTCCATTTAAATCCATTTTGTGGGTGGAGTGCTGCAGGCCTCATATGCCTTCTGCTACTTGCTTTATTTCTCTAAAGCCAATCACTCTCTACCCTAGAAAGGTCAAGAGATAATTATAGAATTAAGCCTCAATACTGGTGAGGTTTAAATCCTTTCTGACTTTGGGCCTCTTGTGTTATTTAAATTATTTACTGCTCAGATTCTGATGCTGCTGGGATCAAGTGAGATGCCAAGTTGAGATCATACTTTTTTTTTGTAATCTACAGTAGGGCCACTTCTTCAAAAAGGTGTCCCCTCTTCAGTTCCGTCCTATAAACCGGGTGCCTTTTTCCTTTCTCTCCTTAGTACCTCGGCCTCTTTAAGCGGCTCAAGCCTACAGTTGTAGTAAATAAATTGGCAGGGCTTTTCCTGAAGCACAGATTTCAGATTCTGAATATCTGGATTGCCATAATCCCTCAACCTGACTATATAAGGTTTTGTCTTTTCTAAGGGGAGAAGTGTTAATATTTTCTATAAAAACAAATGGCTAGTTTTATGTTTGTTTATAGGAAGTCATCAAGGAATGCTATTTGATGATTCCTCTCAGTACTATGTACTTTTAAACATGACTAACTGTCCTGTGAAATGGAGGACCTGTGGACTATATGCAAATGTCCTGTGAAATATGTGCAAAATGACCTCCAAAGGCCTAAGGAGCTGGAGGGTCAAAGAACCATGCCTAGAAATCGGGCTTGACCGGAAATGGTTTCTTATGGTCCTTACAGACAGAGGCATGTGTTGGGGGGTTGCAAGAAGAGCACTAGCCCCACCTCTCTGAAGACCTGCTTTTACAGTCCTAGAGGCTGCGTGTACTCACGGGGCCACCCAAGAGGAGAGTGTTCAGAAACAAAAAAGCTCTGATTCTAGTCATATTCCAGGGCAGATCAAGGACTTGAGGCCCCAAGGGTTGCCCTTAAGAGTTTTATTAAACAAAAGGAAAGACTGTGGGGTGGGGGCTGTACTTAAGAATTTTCAGTTCACAGAAAGGACTTCAGGGAGGATTTGTCCAAGATGGCATTAGTGTGGCTCACACATAACAAAATCTCTTTGTCTTCATTTGCGCTCAACAGTCCTTTCATTTATCTGCTCCTTTCTTTTTTTTTTTTTAATTTTTTAAATGTTTTATTTATTTTTGAGAGAGAGAGAGACAGTGTGAGCAGGGGAGGGTCAGAGAGAGAGGGAGACATAGAATCTGAAGACAGGCTCCAGGCTCTGAGCTAGCTGTCAGCACAGAGCCCGACACGGGGCTCAAACTCACAAACTGTGAGATCATGACCTGAGCCGAAGTCAGATGCTTAACCGACTGAGTCACCCAGGTGCCCCTATCTGCTGCTTTCTTTAACCTTCTCTTGAGTATCTCTTCAAAACTTCCTTTCAATTCCCACCCTTACCTTCTACTGATAGCAAATACTCATGCAACCTACTAAAATTGAAGCCATTCAACAGGAACAACAACTATGCCTTATCTATTTGACCTCTATCATCATGTCTTTTACTTCCAAAACTCTTCCTTTGACTCCTCTGTCCACTCATGTTACTTTTGCAGGATTCTTTACCGATGAGAAGAAAAGCTAGTAAAAACCAGATAAAAGAGGCCAGTCACATGCCCAAGGCTAGAGACTCTACTTGAATACTTTTGGCTTTTGTAATCTTGCTTGCACCAGCTGCCCGGATAGCATCAATGATTGATTAGTGCTCCCTCTCCTTTTTCTTTTGTCTCTCAACCCCCTACCATCCCAGCCACAAAAGGAAGCCTATGCCAAGGTTTGGGGCTCAGCCTTTGGAGGTGAGTCCTCTGAGTCAGCGCTGGTGCCCAGTAAACAGTCTTTTATGATTCCCAAAGTGCATGTGGCTTGTCTCTTCCTGGGTTCTGAGTATTTGCAGTAACATCACAATACCTGGGATTTGTTGTCTTGCCACTTCAAGGAAAGAAGGGGTGGAACAAAATAAGCAGCAGGTAAATGTTTATTAGAGAATAAGATTAGAACGTATGAGTAGTAGGAAAGCTCTCTTTACATAGAAGGAACATTCAAAAGTGAATACTCGCGGGCACCTGGGTGGTTCATTCGGTCAAAGTTAAGTGTTTGACTTGGGTTCTTGTCATAATTTCATGGCTGGTGAGTTCTAGCCCTCTGTCAGGCTTTGTGTTGATAGCTCAGAGCCTGGAGCCTGCCTCAGATTCTATATCTCCCTCTCTCTCTGCCCCTCACCCACTTTTTCTCTCTCTCAAAAATAAATAAAGATTAAAAAATTAAATTTTAAAAAAAGAAAGTGAACGCCTGCTGACAATAGGTAAGAGTCCTTATTTCATAAGGTTCTGGTAGCCCCTCTTCCTTCCTTTCTCCCAGGTTCCTTCTCAGGTTATACTCTTCTTGGCTTTGATAGTGCTAGGTGCTGGGTTGTCCATTCCTGATTGGCTTGTTTTCATTGTATGAGGGGTGATCTATGGCCATACTTAGTCTTTTGTCAAATTCCCAGAGAGAAACCCAAAGGGGGAGTAGGTGGAGTCTATTAAATTCTTAAGAGGAACCTTGTGCCTGAGGGGGCTTGTTGTGGTCAGCTGCTCCCAGCACTGTTCCAAAACCAGTGTTTTTTCCCACCCAGGGACCTCAGGCCCTCATCTTTCCCTCCCTGCCTACTGAATCCTATCTTCTCCTATCATACTACCTCCATATATCTCCATTTACTCATTCAGCATGATTTCCTGCATCAAAAAAATGTTTCAATAGATCTGTTTTCAAAGAGATATGTTTATGAGTATAAATTAAAGTGATGAGAAGGTGGAGTTACTCTTCTCAGGAGCTATGGAAGGAAGAGAAGAAAGAAGACAGAGAAACAGGTAGCCTGTCAACAGGTTCTTCCTGAATATGTTAATGGGCAGTGGATTATAAAATTCCTCGGTCAGGAAAGAATTCAACTGAGACATTCGACAGAAAGTTAAAGCAGCAAAGGTTTTACAACTTAACAAAGCAAAAGTACTCTTCAGAGGTGAGGGAGCCAGCTGCCCCCACGGTGGGTAGCAACTTGCTGAGTTTGCATTTTTTTAATGGGAGTTCTATTTCGTCTCCTTCTTCCCATCTTTGTCATTATCACACCACCCTCTCCATCCACCCTTTCCTCCCCTTAAACCTTTTCAAGGTGTTGTGTCTTCCATCTTTCCAGGAGTGCCTAAGTGAAACTCACAGGGTCCAAATCACAGTGCAAATGGCATTATAATGATAATATAAAGCCCTTGAGGTTCCTAGCCAACAAGGTTTTCTGTAGATGTGCCCCAAAATTGGGGTAATCCCAGTGGCCTGAATCATCCCTTATTAAATTGTGTTAGACTGAAAAAGGGGTTGTTAGGGAGACCTAACATCTGTAGGTGAGGACTGGGAGGTCTCCGGTGACTTCCCATCTGCTGAAGTCTGTCTAATTGCTTACTCTAGCACATAGACAGAGGCTGAGGTGGGGGAGAGTTTGTATGTCAGTTGGCCAGGGAAGCCATGACACAATAGTACACAATGGATCACTTGAACAACAAATTTATTTTCTTAGTCCTGGAGTCTGGAAGGACAAGATCAAGGTGTCAGCAGCTTTGATTTATTTTGAGTTCACTGTCCTTGGCTTACAGAAGGCCTTCTTGCTCTGTCTTCACATGGGGTGTCCTCTGAGTGAGCACAAAACTAGTATCTCTTACTCTTCTAAGAACATAGTGATGAGATTTTGGAATGATGGTGGATTTGGGAGCTGATGGCCAAGAATTCTTGAAGATGTCGTTGGTGCAAAAAGGTGGTTTTATTAAAGCCTAGGGACAGAACCCGTGGGCAGAAAGATCTACACTGAGGTTGTGAAGAGTGACTGCTTATATACTGTGGAGTTGGGGGGAGGGGGGTGAAGTCAAGAGGAAATTTCTTAAAGGGATTTCCACATGCTAAAGAAGACTTAGAGATTACTGGAGGCCTAGCTACTGTCAAGGTAAGGTTGTTTTTCCCTCTAGCAAAGAATTATCCTTGAGGCAGTAGGGAGTTTCTGGAGATTAGGCTATCTGTAATACGGCCCTTTTCTTGTAGTATGTCTAAAACTTGTGTAGACCGATGGAAACCATTTGTTTTATCCTTTCCTTTGTTCTTGGGCAGCCAGGAGTGCCTGAGGAATGTCACACATATTTCACTGGGGGATGGATTTTTTTTTAAGTTTTTAGTAAATATTTCCATCAATTTATTTTCTGTATTCCTTAAAACAAAATTCACAAGTTTAACACTAATGCTTTAAAATATTGTACACCAAAAGAAAGCCAATTCTCATTCATATTGCAAGTTGGTCTATATTCTCTTTACTTCTGTTTGCCAAGTGATCTTCAGTAATTTCTGCAAAGAGATTCCTCTTCAACACATTATATGCAAGAGGTAAAAGCTGGCCAGCAACTTTATTAAAATAGTGTGAGCCATAACAAAAGAGACCCATTCTCACTTCAAGCCTGATACCATAATCTCATTCATCATGATATTTTTTAAATGTGTCAAAAATTTTATTAACATTCAGTTTTAAAAGCTTTTACCTGTGGCATGCCAAAATCTAGAAGCTTCTTAAAGAAGTTACCCATTAGGGTGTGGTCCTTGGTGTAGAAGTCTTGGGGCCTTGGTAATTTTTGTTAATTGGTTTAAGAATTCACAATCTTCACAGGGCTGGTAATACTGTGCCACTTTATTCTCCCTCAAAAAATGGTTCTCGATAATGTTCAAAGCAGTCCGGGAAACCTGAGCTTGGCTCCCACCTTGCCTTATGCTCCCTCATCAATTAGTCTTATTTGATTAGGACTCCATCATATGGTTTCATTTTAATATGATTACATTTTGAGATACTGAAGTTGGAACTTCAGCATATGAATTTGGGGAGGACACAGTTCAGCTCCTAACAGAGAGGTTAGGGTGTTCTGACCTGAAGGGAATACAAATAAAAACACAAGGACAGAAAGTGGGGAAAATCAATAAGGAATAAATTTTTTCCCTGTTATGTATGAAAAAATTTTTTTAAAGTGTTAAATATTTACATTTTTTACAGTGTAAAATATTTACATTTTAGTAAATATTTTCTGATAATGACAATGATCCATTTGTATGTGAATGAACTGGAAGAGTTGTCAATATTAACAAAATTATGTTATTTTAAAATTGCTACAATGTATTTTATAATGCCGAATTGATATTTACAAGTTAACATAGGATCAAGGTTAAAAATGCCTATATATGTTGACTGAGCTTTGTATAGTAGCTTTTCTTATTCTACCTTGTTTGAGTTTCTGTTTCCTCAATCTCCTTCAGAGAATGTTTATAATGAATGCATGAATGAGAGGTAATTTTGAGGCAAAAACAACATATTATATAATATTTAGTTGTAATTCAATTTCTTGTCAAAAGTGAAGTCTATAGATTGAACATGTTATCTGTGTCTTCTTTCCTGAAAATGTAATATTGAATATTTCTGTAAAGTTTACAGTTTAAAATCTTTAAGAAAATGATGCAAGAAGTTGTCTTTATTAGTTATACATAAAAATTTGGTGAGAACATACATGCAAATTGTTTTATGTCTATATATATCTGTTTATATGTACATATGTGTAAGTATACATAAATCTTAATATCATACATAAACTTACATATTGGCTTTCCTACAAATGTTGACCATTTTAAGTGAATATGAACTTCAGTAGTTTAAATTCTTAAATGAATAATGAATAGGTTTGCATTATATTTATTTTAAAAAGTTTCCTGTAAAGTATATGTTTTAATTAAGAAGCCAAAGGATTTGAAGTAGCATAAACCATCATCTCTTTATTATGTTCTTTCCACTTAAATACTTTATATAAAATTGAAAAGCAACCTATCAATTAATGATAGTTTGTAGGCAATTTTTAGTCTCATGACTAGCCAAGGATAATTTGCAAATAATAATTTGGAGGCAAATTATACTTACCCTATATTTGTGAAGTCAGGATTGTAAAAATATTAGTAGAGCTCTAACGTTAGTAGAGCTGCTATAAAGTATGTATCTCTATACAAGCTATCAATAGATTATAAATCTTGCTATAGAACTTACACTTTTTTTTCTTTCTCTCTTTGTTCGAAGTCCTAATAACTGTATTATTCAAGTACTCATCTTTTTAAACAATAAGGCTCATTATAGACCATATTTTAGTAGATTTAACATGTTTACTTTCATGTCAGCTTCTTCAATGAGTCATGAGAAAAGTTGGTGAAAGTAAATGCAAATGTTTTTGGGGATTTTTTTGTTTTCTGTTTTTTGTTTTAATTTGTTTTTGAGAGACAGTGCTAGCAGGGGAATTCAGAGGGAGAGAGACACACAGAATCCGAAGCAGGCTCCAGGCTCTAAGCTAGCTGTCACCACAGAGCCCGATGCGGGGCCCAAACCCACAAACTGTGAGATCATGACCTGAACCGAAGCCAGACACCCAACTGACTGAGCCACCCAGGTGCCCCGCAAATGTATTTTGGATAGTGAAATAAGACATTCCATTTTCTTCCTGCACCTCCTTCATCCTCCCATCCTCACCCCAGAATCCTTTGCTTAGTAAGGAATTAAAGATGATCGAGTAGGACATAGTACCTATGATTCAGACATGACCAGCGCCATTCTTTGAGTTTAACAAAGAAGCTGAACTTTTATTTTAGAATTCTTGATTTCTCAAGTAATAAGATTAAACAACATTATTCCTTTGGAAATGAATTCAGGGAAAGATTAAGTCAAATCTAGAAAATTACTGTTTCATCCTAGTACTTAGGGGATTAGAAAAAGAAAAAAACTTATCTGAGCAGCTTCCTGCTGTGAACATGTCTCATTTCCTATTCTTACATCCTTTCTACTACAGTTTCACTATATTATATAGGCAGCCATGGTAACTGCTTTTTACTGCCCAGCATGGTCATTTTCTTCCTTTTTTTTTTTTTAAATATGTCTTTCCAAATAGTAGATAACCATCTCCTATAGTTCGCATGTGGCAAATATGGGAGCATTGATACAACTCTCAAGTCTGGACAATTAGATTTCCTGGCTCTGGTTGCCAGTGCTAGTTCAGGGATTGGTAAACAAAACAGATCAGTACAGAGATAAATTCATGGAAGAGGAAGCTGAAATTAACTATTAATTTTGTTTGAAAAGACTGTGTGCTGAAGATTATCTGTGTCATTCAGTTTTTAAAATGTTTAAAATGCTTTGTAGGTCTACCTTTGTAACCTAATAATAAGTAGGCAGGCTTCACAAGTGAAGTGGTTTTCATGGGTGGACATTTGTTAAAGACAAAGGACATAAGGATAGAAGTAACTATATTCCTTGTTGGGGAGAAGGCATTAGAAATAGAAATATTCAGGAGTGTAGATCTCTTTTTAGCAAATTTTATAAGTTTTATATATGTCATCAGGGTTTTATAGTAAATATTTCAGGCAAAGAAGTTGAGAGAGGCAGAAATGCCAAGCTACTGTAGATCAAAAGGGCAGAATATGGAGCTCCCAAAAGTACAGCAGCCAGCAAGTTTGGAACAGAATAGGCTCTACTGATGATAAAGTGCAAATGGAAAGATTCCCTGTATCTTTACAATGAATTAGATGACAAACACCCACACAATAAGAAGTGGGTGTCTTAGGGTAAAGAGAGCATTTTAAAAATTTCATATGGAGGCACCTGGGTGGTTTAGTCAGTTAAGGGTCTGACTTCGACTCAGGTCATAATCTCATGGTTCATGGGTTCAAGCCCCATGTAGGGCTCTGTGCTGACAGCTCCGAGCCCGGAGCCTGCTTCGGATTTTGTGTCTCCCTCTCTCTCTCTATTCTTCTCTCACTCATTCTCTGTTTCTGTCTCAATAATAAATAAACATAAAATTTTTTTTTGTTTTATATGTACCTAAGTTATTAGTATGGAATCTAACTATCACTCCTATGCCAAGAAAGCAGGATAATGTAATAGATTAGAGTTAATGACCTTTAGATCACGGTATTAGATAATCTGAGTATGGCAGTTGGGCTGGGATGGTTTATTTTAGCAGGATTAAAATTAGCCTCAGATGTTTTGCTGAAATGAGAATTCACCAGGCACTGATGCTTGGTCAAAGCATAAATCATACTGATTACTAATTTTGCTTTACAATCATGGGTCAGAGAAGCCTTGGAGCAGTTTATATCAGCTTGATAGTATTATTTATTGTTAACGGTGAGATTGAGATTGATTACTTGGCAGCTGGTCTCGATGAGACACCTTGAAGCCTCTGTCATTGAAACTGGTCATAGAATAATACTATGCCTACAGGACCAGCAGGACATAAGAAACCCTGGTTGAGCCTCCATATGGGCTTTCAATCCTGAGGTACTCTCTAAACACACCTGTGATGCCTGCTCTAAGACAGAAAGTGCATGCAGAAAAATATTTACAAAGGAAAGCAGTTGGATCTAACACTTCTGGATTGGACCTTGGCCTCTCTCGATTCATTGATGTGAGACATCTGTTGACTGTGATGCATATTTTAATAATTCTGTATTCTGCTGTCTTTTTCTTATAATAAGCTATCAATTTAAAAAGTAAACTTAGAGATTTATAAGCATTGTCATGGGAAGTCTTCCTTAACAATTGAGTACCATCTCATTAACAAATTTGGTTTTAAAAGTGGGATTCATTGGGGGCACCTGGGTAGCTCTCAGTCAGTTAGGCATCCAGCTCTTGACTTTGACTCAGGTCATGATCTCATGGTTCATGGGATCGAGCCCGAGTCAGGCTCTGCATTGAGCATGGAGCCTGCTTGGGATCCTCTTTCTCCCTCTTGTTTTCTGTCCCTTCCTTGCTCGTTCAGTTGCACTCATTCTCTCTCTTTCAAAAATGAACATTTTTTAAATAATTTATTTCTTTAGAAATAAAATCGATGAATCTGTAAGGAAGATTAAAATGACCCATTGATGCTGCATGGTTCTCTCGTAAAGGTTTTGGAATCAGTTACTGATAATAAAACAATCCAGTGTAATCTGCAAATGGTGGAACTTGTATATAAGGAGATATCAGAACTTCATACTGATAGTAAATTGGCTAAAACTTCTGCTGCAGGGTTATTTCTTTCAGCACAATTCAAAAAGCAGAGGTAAGTTTAGAAATTTTTTCATTTGAAATTTATTTCCAGCAATTAACCTTAAAAATAAAACTGCTAGTTATTTTACCAGCAGAAATGGGTTTGTCAATGGTGAGTTCCATTCTGTGGCCTTGGTTCTTGAGTTTGGGTAAGAAGAAATCAGTCAAGCTCTTATGGGAGCAAGGATTTAAGAACAGTATGAGTGAAAGTACACCATCCAGATGGGAGGGCTGGCAGGCTCACAGATGGCAGCCGCACCAGAGTCAGGGTTTTCTTTTCTTCTTATGTTTGGAGAGATTATGGGTGATTTCTCACTAAGCTTGCAGCAAGTTATCTAAAGGACTCCTCCTCCAGTTGGGAGAGGGTGTTTTGGGCCCTCCCTAGTTCTTGTCAAAACTGTCATGGCAGCCATTTTCTGAGGGAGCAGGGGGGTTTAAAACTACAATAGGTATGTATTATAATGAAACTGTAAGTTACCGTAGGGCAGTGGTCATAGAGAAGAACACATGCATATCTCCTGGGGTCTGCTGGTAGCTGTTTGGAACTTGGCCTCTGCCCTTTTGTCAACCTGAAAGCATTTGTTTCTTGTTCATATCTAGCTAACTGCCTCCTCTATCAGGTTTATTCAGCAATCCTAGAGAATTCCAATCCAAAGCAAGCAAGCTGTGGCAAAACCATAAGTAAGTTTGGAGAAAAAAAGAGAGGAATGTTTTTTTGCAAAGAAAAGGGTGGAGCTGAATGAGACTGTTAAAATTATAAGTCTGTTGGAATAAATGGCAAGTTCAAAGAATAGAGGCTTCTCATTGGCTGAGCTGTGACTATCTCTTATTGGTGGTGTTGCCAGTGGAGAAAAAAAAATCTTCTTCCCTTCTGTTGTGATTAAAAAGTAGTATCTAATTACAAGGTCCCTCTCTTCCTGTTGGGTTCTGCAATCGACAACTAGTGCTGGGCATGAGAGGTCCCTCCCCTGGCCTCCCAACTCCATTCTAAACTGTTAGATTTCCTTTCATTAATTTTCATACAGGTAAGTGGAGCTCCAACTGAAAGAGCTTGAGAAACAGTAACATTAGAGTGGTGGACTAATGTGCAATTAATTATAACTGAAAGAGTGAAGTAGGGAAGGTTGATACCAGAAGGGAAAAAAGGCATGAACATATGGAGTAATACAATGAGACAATCAGTTCACTTTGTAGACCATTATAAGCAGGTCCCTGATGAGCCCTTTAAAATGGCTTTTGAGGGGCGCCTGGGTGGCTCAGTCAGTTAAGACTCTGACTTCGGCTCAGGTCAGATCTCATGTTCGTGGGTTCAAGCCCCGCATCGGGCTCTGTGCTGACAGCTAGCTCAGAGCCTGGAGCCTGCTTCCAGTTCTGTGTCTCCTTCTCTCTCTGCCCCTCCCCCTCTCCTGCTCTGTCTCTCTCTCTCTCTATCAAAAATAAAACATTTAAAAAAATAAGTAAAAATAAAATAAAATGGCTTTTGAGGGGCACCAGGATAATTCAGTGCGTTATGCATCCAGCTCTTGATTTTGGATCAGGTCATGATCTCCTGGGTTTGTGAGACTGAGCTCTGCATTGGGCTCTGCACTGATGGTGTGCAGCCTGCTAGGGATTCTGTCTCTCCCTCTGTCTGCCCTTCCCCCACCTCAAAATAAATAAACTTTGAAAAAATAAATTTAAAAAAATGGCTTCTGAAAATATTAGAACAAAAGGCTTGTCTCTGGCTTTAAACAGTTCTGAGTACAGGGGCATGTTTGGACTTACCTGGATCTTCATTGGCTGTACCCTTTCAAAAGATGGTTGTGATACTGTCAGATTTATAGTAAGAAATATTCATTTCTAGCACAGAGCTCCTAAAACCATTAGAATTTCCTGAGCAATGAGAATGATGTTGTCTTTTGTTATGATAATGGGGTGACTTTTGAAATGCATCTAGGTTACCTGTTAATGGGGGTTGATTGCCAAGAAACCAACCGTGAGATGAGCAGGTTAGAATTTTCAGTCCCATCTACCCTCCTATCCACCCCAGAGCAGGGGGAAAAGGCAGGAGATTGAGTTTAATCACCTTAATTAATCAAGCCTACCTAACAAAACCTCCATAAAACCCCAAAAGAACAAGGTTTGGAGAGATTTCAGGTTGGTGAACATGTAGAGATTGGGGGAGTGACACACTCAGAGAAGGCATGGAAGCCTCGTGCCCTGTCCCCATACCCTACTTTGCCCTATGCATTTCTTCCATCTGGCTGTTTCTGAATTAAAACCTTTTAGAATAAACCAGTAATGTAATAAGTAAAAATGTTCTCTGACTTCTGTGAGCTGCTTTAGCAACTTGATCAGACTCAGGTTGGGGGTAGTTGGAACCTCTGATCTATAGCTAGTAGGTCAGAAGCACAGATAACAACCTGAACTTGTGATTGAAAATGGGGGCGAAGGGGAGCAGTTTCGTAGAACTGAACACTTAACCTGTGGGATCTCCACGCAGATAGTATCAGAATTAAGTTGAATTGTCGAGCTGCTTATATCAGAGAATTGCTTGGTAGTAAAGGGAGAAACTCACATAATGGAAATTGGTAATCAACATTATAATGGTCCACAGAGAAGCTCCTAATTGACTAGCTTGGATTTAGAGAAGAGCCCATCATATGTATGCAGAGAAAATCAATAGTTCTATTTCTCCCTTGTCATATAGACAAACACTATTACTGTGTGTTTTTAAATGGTAGACTGTGGTTAATTTTTTACATAGCTCTCATTTATTCTCATAATAGTCCTTCAAGGAAGTTATTATTTCTGTTTTGTAGAAGAGAAAAGCAAAGTTCAAAAAGTTTAAATAACTTTCTTCAGATGTAGGGACATATGGAATGATGTATTTCAACTCTTTGAAAGAAGGTTATCATTGAAAAGATAATTCTGAAGAATATGCAAAAACATGGTTGAAGGAAATGAAACTCAAGGTTGTCTTTCTGGTTTTATTAAGAATATATATTATAAATATTTTCAAGCACTTAGCCACAATGATTCCCAAGTTTGTGGCTCCCTTTCCTTTTGTTCTTTTTACTACAACGTCTGGTCCTTTTGTGTGTAGTTCCTCACAAAGGTACAGTGTCCACAGCCTGACTCCAGTTGTCTCTGCCTTCATACAGTTGGTTTTGCTTTGTGTCATTTCTACTTCTTTTTTAAAATTTATTTTTATTTTTATTTATTTATTTTTTTAGTGTTTTATTTATTTTTGAGACAGAGAGAGGCAGAGCATGAGTGGGGAGGGGCAGAGAGAGAGGGAGACACAGAATCTGAAGCAGGCTCCAGGTGGGGCTCAAACACACGAATGTGCGATCATGACCTGAGCCAAAGCCGAATGCTTAACCCACTGAGCCACCCAGGTGCCCCTATTTTTATTTTTTTAATATTTATTTTTGAGAGTTACAGAGATAGTGCATGAGTGAGGGAGGGGCAGAGAGAGGGGGAGACACAGAATCTGGAGCAGCTCCAATCTCTGAGCTGTCAGCCCAATGCCCGATGCAGGGCTTGAACCCACAGACTGTGAGATCATGACATGAGCTGAAGTCGGATGCTTAACTGACTGAGCCACCCAGATGCCCCTCTGCCTATTTCTTTAATTCAAAGATGCTCAACTCCAATTTCACTTAAATCTTCTAACTCTATCTCTCCCGAATACCCATTGTACTATGAAAGCTCTTTATCTGCATGGAATTCTTATCTATACATTTGTAAGAACCACTGTTTTTAGGAAGGAAAATGATTATATTACAAGGTCTTGTCCAGAACTAGAGTGGCTAGATGTTTTGTGGTAAACTTCTGTTATAGAACATTGAAAAATTCTTGACAAAATATTAAAAGCCTACTTTAAAAAGCATGATTGATTAAGAGGAAAAATAAAGAATATAATAGGGAGCCAACAATGATGAGAGTGTTAAACCAGAGAGGAAAAGGTAAAGAATCAGTGTACACAATGAGAGAATGTGCTCATTCTTTTTTTTTTTTTTTTTTTTTTTTAATTTAAAAAAAAGATTTTTTTAGAGAGAGAGAGAGAGACACAGAGTATGAGCAGGGGAGGGTCAGAGATTGGGAGACACAGAATCAGAAGCAGGCTCCAGGCTCTGAGCTGTCAGCACATAGCCTGACATAGCCACAAGCTATGAGATCATGACCTGAGCTGAAGTCTGCTGCTTAACTGACTGAGCCACCCAGTACCCCAAGAATGCACTCATTCTTAAAGGCCTAGACATTGAACCTGCATGGAGTTGTTCATGAAGGACCCAAAAGCCTGTGCCTACATTAGGCCTACCACAATAAAGCCTTAAAATAAATACATAGATAAAAGCCTTCATAAAATCCACAAGAGAGACAGAGTTTAAAGATTGACCCAACAAGTGAGAGGGACTTGGGAAGTACCTGGGACTTTTCACAGATTCAGTTTCAGAAAGTCATAAAACCAAGCCTTTTCAAGTTCAAAACGACCCAGTGTAAGTGAAATTCCTGCTAATACTAAATCAGAATCTATACTATGTATTATCAACAACGTTCAGAGTTTTCAGTCAGTAATCAGTAGACATATAAATGAAGTTGGAATCAGCCAATAAAAATCAAATCTGGGGCATCTGGGTGGCTCAGTCAGTTGGGCATCAATGCTTGATTTTGGCTCAGGTTATGATCTCAGGCTCGTGGGATCAAGGTCTATGTCGGGCTCTTCCCTGAGCATGGAACCTTCTTGAGATTCTTTGTCTGTCTGTCTGTCTGTCTCTCTCTCTCTCCCCCTCCCCCTCTCCCTCTGTCTGTCTCTCCAGCTTGTGTTCTCTCTCTCTCTCAAAAAAAAAAAAATCAAAGATGGCACAACTGTTTGACTTAGCAGACAAATAGTTCAAAGTAGCTATTAGAATTTACTAAAAGAATGGAAGAAAAAATATGTTATTAGTTAAAAACACGTTCTTAGGAAATTCAGAAATTTCAACAGAGCAATGAAACCTATAAAAAAATCTAATGAAAGTTGTAAAATTAAAGACTAAAATCATTGTTTTTAGCAATAGCAAGTCCACTACCGGTTGACAGGACAATCATGGTGAACTCGGTGAGTGAAAAGGCCTCACGGACACTCATGCTCCACGTCACCCGGGAGGGAGTAGAGCCTTGTCCACTACCGTCTTGCTACTGTGAAAACACCTTAACCAAGCAATGACCTAAACATGAACACAAGGATTATAGTCCCATTATTAAAGACAAAAAATAAGAAAACAGTTACTCTGGAACTCTCAAGTTAGAGCAATGTTCTTTCCTTTTAAATTTTAGTGTGGTAAGAATACTTAACATGAAATGTACCCTCTTAGAATAATATTCTTTTTCTTTTTTTCTTTTTTTAACCTCATTTCATCTGAAATGTCATGATTTTTCTACCTGAGAAAAAAGCTCATACGATCTTACCATATTTCAACAATGTTTAGCATTACAACAAAAATCAGAAATATAATCTAACATAGGTTCAGGAGGGCATCATAGGATAAGTAATAGAACATTAAAAGAATTAGAAGATCTGATTTTTGGTCACAATTTAGACTCTTACTAGCATATGACTGTAAAAATCTGAGAGACAAATGTTCCTTGCCTGTGAAAGTTTAGCAATGGACTCAATATCTAAGGTCTTGTCTAGTTCTAATACTCAGTGATATGTACTTACCATCTTGTATCCCCACTGCTCTTTCTCCTGATAAAGAAAATGCCTCAGCTGTGCTCTCTGGACCCGGCCAGTTTGCTGAAAGAAGGAGATGGTAGAGTGGGAAAGAACTAAGACCTAGCTATCCTGACCCATTATGTTTTAAATAACATTTAGGATCAGGACCACTTGCAAGAAAGAAGAAAAGGTTCCAGGCAGCAAAAACAGATCCTGATTCAAGAAAACATTTGCAAAAGGAATCCAAGTTGAGGTTGCAAAAAAGCTAACGAAAGTACAGAGTTGGGGAACACAGAATATTCAGGAATCTCAGATGTAGCCTGTCATGTGTCACCTGGTGACAGAGAAGTCGGGCAGGTAGTAATGGAACAGCAACTACCGGGCTGTGATTCGGAGACAGCACCAGTAGGATGCCCTATAAGCACAAGGCAGGATGCCTCTCCTAGAGAGGCTGGGAATGAAGGTGGGGTTATGGGGTACCAGCAAGTAGAAGTAAGGCTCTAGAGTCACGTTGTGATACTGCCTACTCCTCACCTCTGAGTTCATAAACACTAGCAAGACAAGGGCGCCCACTGGCTCAGTCAGTTGCCTGTCCAGCTCTTGATTTCTGCTGAGGTCATGATCTCATGGTTCTGAAATCGAGTCCTGCGTCAGGCTCTGAGCTGACAGCACCGAGTCTGCTTAGGATTCTCTCTCTCCTCTCTCTTTCTGATCCTCCCCTACTCATGCTTGCTCGCTCGCTCTCTCTCTCTCTCTCGCTCTTCTCTCTCTCTCTCCCTCTCTCTCTCTCTCTCAAAATAAGTAAATAAACACTAACAACACAAAAACAAAAACAAAAAACCACTAGCCAGATAGCTATCTGTGTTGCTCATAAATGAGTCTTCCAATTCTAGGTCTCACTGGTCCTCCTGGAGGGAAGCATATAGAATTGACAGGTAGGGTCACTGAGTCTGAAGAAGCAACTGCCTGGTGTTACCTATTTGGTTCTTTCTTTGTCAGTGGCTCCAGGATGTGTGCATGCTGAGTATTTGACCTCTGAAGACCTCATCTGGTCTGCCTCTCTGGAATTGATGAACTCCATTTTTTAATTGCTTACTTAGCCTCTCACTCATGGTTACTGAAACTCTAGGCCTGCTTCCTTTGTTCTGGTATCTTGCAAAATAAAGAGTAAAATAACTGAAAGCAAAATTTCACTGAATAAGTTTAACTACTTATTGGAACTGAAAAAAAAGCCAGTGATTATAAATTCAAAGGAGCAGAACATATCAAATCTGAAAATAATGAAAAATGAAATTTCAAGGGACTACAGGACAATATCAGAAATTTATAATATATGTGTAATGGGGGCCATGGAGAAAAGTATTGGTTGAGGTAGAAAATAAAAAACCATTTAAAAATTAAAGTCTGAAAAGTCTCCAAATATGACTTCTAAAAAATGTGACTTGTAGATCAGAAAAGCTCAGCAAACTATCAGAATAAATAAGAACTACAAGTAGGTATAAAATAGTTGACTTACTAAAAAGCAAAGAAAAACAGAATGCAACCACAAGAAAAACAAGAGACATTAAATACAGAGATCAACAATATGAAAGACAATTGGATTTTATCAGAAAATGGTCATTGAGCATTATTTTATAATGTTAAGAGGCATTTCATTTGTTTTTCCTGCTCATTTCTCGAATTCTTGTCCTATAAATGTATACATTTATTTTTATTTATTTTTAGAAGCTTTTTATATATTAAGAATATTAAACCTTTGTGATAAAAGTATCAAAATGTATATGCAGTTTTTCATTTCTCTTTCTATTTTAATTATCTTTCCTACTTTGTTTTGCTTTGCTTTTAATTAAATTGTGTACTTTGTGCCACAGTTGGGTAAGTTTTACCAATTCTAAGGTTATATGGAAGGTTACCCATATTTTCTTATAATACATATATGGTTTCATTACTTACATTTCAATCTCTTCCCTTTTTATCCTGGCCTATCATATGAGTTATGAATTGAATCTTATCTTTTTTTCATAAACCTTTCTTATTAATACAGTACCACTTATTAAAGAAAAAGTTCCATATTCTCTAGAAGCAGTAATGAATGTGATTGATTTGTGAAACAGAGAATTTTAATCATAGTATATGGTCATGTTGGGTAACAATGAGGATTTTCAGAGCCTAGAAGTAAAAAAAAAAAAATATCCTACAAATATTTTGTACAATGAAATAATTGGCTAAAATTAGTGTTGAAACAACATTCATTTTGTATTCAACATATTAAGTTTCATCAGTTACAACAGGAAATATGAGATCTCTTGATCAGAAAATAGGCTGTTGATTCACAGAGCATCTTAACAGTGCCACACCCCAATTCTCCATGCATAGTGCAATGAAGACTTGATGTCCTTTGTGCAAACAGTCTGGTTTGCATCTCAAGGAAGGAATCCCCAAGTTCTGAGACTTGGCACTTTAGTATTTTATTTTTTTATTAAAAATTTTTTTATGTTTTTTATTTATTTTTGAGAGACAGACACAGTGTGAGTAGGGGAGGGTCAGAGAGAGAGGGAGACACAGAATCTGAAGTAGGCTCCAGGCTCTGAGCTAGCTGTCAGCACAGAGCCCTATGCAGGGTTGGAACCCACGAACCATCATGACCTGAGCTGAAGCCTGATGCTTAACCGACTGAGCCACCCAGGTGCCCCGAGACTTGGCACTTTATAAGACGACAGAGAGAGGAAGAAAGGGAGAGAGGGAGAGAGAGAGAGAGAGAGAGAGGGAGAGGGAGAAGGAAAAGAAGGAGGAGGGGAGGAGTGGGAGGAGAGGAGGAGGGGGAAAGGGGAGGGAGGAGAAGAGAGGGAGGAAGAGAAAGACTTCTACTCCATAATGCCATAGTGTAAACAAATCCTCTCCAGAAAGGGGCAGGGTACCAGTACCCTAAAGTAAGCAAAATTCTTTGAGGAAGAGGAAAAAAAAAAGGCAACTCTGGGTTTTGTTACCTTTAAAATGTAAGCAAACGGTTTTGGGAGGTAGGCCTTTAAGCCTTTTTAGAGCAAGTCATGATCTTCAATTCCCAGGACTTGTTTATCATTCAACCTCCCTCCACCCAGGTTGTCAGTACTCTGCTCAGAGAGCCCAGATTGTGCAGAAATGTGCAAATATTCACTGAGAACTGTTTTCCTAACAAAGTGTGGTTGCAAGGGAGACTAACATTAGAAATCTAGCTAGAAAGACGCTTAACACTTAGGTTCTAGGAAATCATCCAGATTGAGATTATTCCAGTGGGCATGGAGAGGGTAGAATACATCTGAGAGGTATATTTTATATAAAACTTGACAGGGCCTTGTGATTAAATAAATATTAAGGATAATGTGAATAATGAGTCAAAATTAATAGGAATTTTCAAGAATGGATGACCAAGGAAAATTTAATGGAATCTTTTTTTTCCCCTCAGTAGCGGCAAATAGGAATATATTTGAATATTACAGTATTGGAAATGTTGGGAATATAAGTGGAGTGGCAGATTAGAATTCGCTCTATTAAGCACTGTTAGAATTAAGAAAATTCTGAGGCAGAAGTATCTGTTGTATGTAGGTAGAGAAAGCGATCTAGAAAGTAGCAAAGAAGTTTGAGTGAAATAGAAGGAATAACAAAATAGTATTTGTCAAGACAGTATAGGGCTGTGCATGACGAAGGAGATGCCTTCTAGAGAAGTAGATTGCCTATAGTGCAGGCAGAGCTGAGAAAAAATTACAACTGAAGCTATTTGATTTAGTGATAGAGAGGCCATCAGTGACTGTGTGACAAAAAATCATTAGAGTGGTTGAGGCAGATTTGAGTTAATGGTTAAAAGAGGAGGTAAATGGGAAAGAAATGGAAATAAATGTTACTCCATTATACAGAAGGAACACTATCCAACCTGCATAAATAAAATAACTCCTCACTGTTTTAAAGTCTTGGCTTTGCTTCTCTTAACCATCCCCTACTCTTATTGACTTGGCTTTGTTTTCTTCTGAGACCCCCAAATACAAATGCATTCAGATAAATTTCTGTATTGAAGCAAAGCACCAACATTTTCTTTAAATAGATTTACTATGGTTTTGGATGACTACTCCTGGGATTGTATGTGATCTTTAGGATTTTTTCATTAACTTAATTTATTATTAAATCAGCAAAACACAATTAAAATGGGTCATACTCCAGGGCATGAAAATAGCTCCAGCAAACAAAAGCTTACACTTAGAATATATTAGTTTAAAATATAATTGTATCTGCCCATATATATATATGTAAATATATGTATTTAATTCTTTCTGCAATTGTTGTATTACTCTCTTCAGAATTCCTTGATCTTGGCAAAAGTAACATCAAGAGAATCTCTAGGTAACCTTTAGTCATAAGTAGAGATGAGAATTATTTATGAGTATAATTATAAAGAGAATTTTTTATTTTGAGGCAAGGGATTAATATCCAACCCAAACTGGAAATCTAAACACTTGATATGTGGTGGCAGCGCCTGGTGAAAGTATTCTACAGCCATCTGGCTGTCTCCTGGGGAGAGATAAACATTAAATACTCTCTTGGCTCCATATTTGGTTCTATTCTTTACAGCAGTATGTACTCTGCCATGATTCCTGAGACATCTCACAGTAAAGATTTTATATGTCTAAATATTCCACCGGTGCCCAGTTTGAAATTGTATTCAAGTAACAAGCAACACCTTTGTAATTCCCTTAGATGCCCAAACAAGTGTAACATTTGGTTTTTCTCTGCCAACTAATTAATTCTGTCCAGGGAGTTTTCAGAAGCAAGTTCAAAAGGTTCCCAGGTTTCTAGACGGAAGCATATGTCAGTATGGCTGTGTAAGGCAGCTCAGTCATTTCCATACAATTTTGCTTAATCCTTTTTTCACTGTAACAGAAAGCA
>NC_043701.1:70594912-70596663 GCF_006229205.1 Suricata suricatta | reverse complement strand
AAGCTTGAATGCAGCCTGGTTGTTGATGGAACAGTTGCAACTTTGGTTCCTAGATCATAGACATCTGAATTTTCTGTGTGCTTTTAAAAAATGGAAATTCTTAGCTCTGTCTCCTTAAAACAAATTGCCCATCAGGCATCACCTGAGTTTCCTTTGCCAGCCTGGGAACTGTGTCAGGGCAGTCAGCCAGGGCCGTCCTACCTGCTGGCTGGTTTCCCTTCTCTCGGGTTATCTGTCCTTCGCTGACTAATGTCCAATGTCTTCAAACCCAGTGGTTTTCATTTTTTGTCTGCTTTGCTGTCACGTAAGGCATGTAAGAGTAAGTATGGTTTTCATCCCTTTGTCCTGTGGAATTAAAAAATATATATTTTATTGTTATGTACATGGAATATGCAATAGTACAAATGTTCATAATCTATAATGAAAAGATGACAAGACCACCACTCAGCATCTAAAATAAAAAGTTTGTTGACTCTATTGCTTATTTTATGAAGAAGAGTTAGAACAATCAGACACAGTGTCTATGAGCAGAGCAGACAGTTCATCTTATATAAAGTTTGGGGGGAAATTACAGAATTCTGGTATTGAAACATTGCAGAGATTTAGTGAAATAACATTATCTGCAGTCCTCACCCAGATGAGGTTTTTTTAAAATTGATTAACTGTCAGTCAGAGGCATGTTTATTGTGGAGAATCCATTTCTGATTAACTGACTTTCAGAAGCAAGGAGCTGTCACTTACTGTGAAAGCACATTTACCGAGAGGAGTTTTCTTGATCCACTGAACAAGTTGAAAGCCAGTTCTGGTGGCCACATGTAGTCCCAGCTAGGGAATAATCCATCTTTACCTGGGAGCATGGGCACTGCTTTTGTCATTGGAAAATAAACAGCAAGGAAAAATCAAACGACAATTTGGAACATGACCACTCCCCAGAAGCTCCATCTTGGGCTCTCATCTGGTTCCTAACCCTCTCTTAAGACAAGCCATTATCTTGACTTCTAACAGCGTAGATTAGGTTTGGCTAATCTATGGAATTAGTATATGTATTTTTCTTTTTTTTAATATATAAAAAGACATTTTATTATTGTTTGCTATATAACAGTGAATATATTCAACTGCATTTTCTCAAATGGCAAATAAGACCCAAGATAACATCTCTTTGATTCCTGAAAACCTTAATGTCATCTGTCTTTTGGAGGATCCAGTTTCCTACGATGTCTATGATACTGTCCACGAGGATACCAACAATGCTTAGTAGTAAAGAACATTTTGCTAAGTTGTTCTATCATGGGTCCTTGCTCGATGTGTTCGTTTTGTTCTTCTAATCTGGTTTTCAGCACTTGATCATGTGTTTCTTCATTTTTATTCACGGGATCTGGCCATGGGATAGGTTTTGTATGTTCGTATGGAATGTCCACAGAAGGGTGGTAGCATACTATGGTCCTGCCATCTGATGTCAAAGCAAGCTCTACTTTGAAATTATAGTCATCTGGAAGAAGAGAATATGTAGATTTATGACAAACACAATATAAAGTTCCGTGTTGAATCGGAAAGAAATGTTTCCAGAGAGTTCTGTGTGATATTACCCATTTCACTGCTGCTAATACCATGGTGACTCAAGATGCTTATCAGGTGGTGTGAAAGATGATCTGAAGAGAAACTGCTTTTAAAATCTGCTTCCAGGCATACCTATTTTCATCCCTCAATCCGGGCCCTCTGTATTTTTCCTATTCTAGTTTCTTTTGCTCAGT
>NC_043701.1:70593038-70594812 GCF_006229205.1 Suricata suricatta | reverse complement strand
AAGCTTGAATGCAGCCTGGTTGTTGATGGAACAGTTGCAACTTTGGTTCCTAGATCATAGACATCTGAATTTTCTGTGTGCTTTTAAAAAATGGAAATTCTTAGCTCTGTCTCCTCAAAACAAATTGCCCATCAGGCATCACCTGAGTTTCCTTTGCCAGCCTGGGAACTGTGTCAGGGCAGTCAGCCAGGGCCGTCCTACCTGCTGGCTGGTTTCCCTTCTCTCGGGTTATCTGTCCTTCGCTGACTAATGTCCAATGTCTTCAAACCCAGTGGTTTTCATTTTTTGTCTGCTTTGCTGTCACGTAAGGCATGTAAGAGTAAGTATGGTTTTCATCCCTTTGTCCTGATCAGAAGTAGAGGTCCTGTGGAATTAAAAAATATATATTTTATTGTTATGTACATGGAATATGCAATAGTACAAATGTTCATAATCTATAATGAAAAGATGACAAGACCACCACTCAGCATCTAAAATAAAAAGTTTGTTGACTCTATTGCTTATTTTATGAAGAAGAGTTAGAACAATCAGACACAGTGTCTATGAGCAGAGCAGACAGTTCATCTTATATAAAGTTTGGGGGGAAATTACAGAATTCTGGTATTGAAACGTTGCAGAGATTTAGTGAAATAACATTATCTGAAGTCTTCACCCAGGTGAGATTTTTTTTTAAATTGATTAACTGTCAGTCAGAGGCATGTTTATTGTGGAGAATCCATTTCTGATTAACTGACTTTCAGAAGCAAGGAGCTGTCACTTACTGTGAAAGCACATTTACCGAGAGGAGTTTTCTTGATCCACTGAACAAGTTGAAAGCCAGTTCTGGTGGCCACATGTAGTCCCAGCTAGGGAATAATCCATCTTTACCTGGGAGCATGGGCACTGCTTTTGTCATTGGAAAATAAACAGCAAGGAAAAATCAAACGACAATTTGGAACATGACCACTCCCCAGAAGCTCCATCTTGGGCTCTCATCTGGTTCCTAACCCTCTCTTAAGACAAGCCATTATCTTGACTTCTAACAGCGTAGATTAGGTTTGGCTAATCTATGGAATTAGTATATGTATTTTTCTTTCTTTTTTTAATATATAAAAAGACATTTTATTATTGTTTGCTATATAACAGTGAATATATTCAACTGCATTTTCTCAAATGGCAAAGAAGACCCAAGATAACATCTCTTTGATTCCTGAAAACCTTAATGTCATCTGTCTTTTGGAGGATCCAGTTTCCTACGATGTCTATGATACTGTCCACGAGGATACCAACAGTGCTTAGTAGTAAAGAACATTTTGCTAAGTTGTTCTATCATGGGTCCTTGCTCGATGTGCTCATTTTGTTCTTCTAATCTGGTTTTCAGCACTTGCTCATGTGTTTCTTCATTTTTATTCACAGAATCTGGCCATGGGATAGGTTTTGTATGTTCGTATGGAATGTCCACAGAAGGGTGGTAGCATACTATGGTCCTGCCATCTGATGTCAAAGCAAGCTCTACTTTGAAATTATAGTCATCTGGAAGAAGAGAATATGTAGATTTATGACAAACACAATATAAAGTTCCGTGTTGAATCGGAAAGAAATGTTTCCAGAGAGTTCTGTGTGATATTACCCATTTCACTGCTGCTAATACCATGGTGACTCAAGATGCTTATCAGGTGGTGTGAAAGATGATCTGAAGAGAAACTGCTTTTAGAATCTGCTTCCAGGCATACCTATTTTCATCCCTCAATCCGGGCCCTCTGTATTTTTCCTATTCTAGTTTCTTTTGCTCAGT
>NC_043701.1:70591773-70592938 GCF_006229205.1 Suricata suricatta | reverse complement strand
AGAGAGAGAGGAGACACAGAATCTGAAGCAGGCTCCAGGCTCCGAGCTGTCAGCACAGAGCCTGACATGGGGCTCAGACTTGTGAACCTCAAGATCATGACCTGAGCCTAAGTTAGATGCTCAACTGACTGAGCCACCCAGGTGCCCAATCCATATTTAATCTTAATTGAATTATCTACGAGCAGGTATACACATTTCTGCTGGGCATGTACTAAAGGGTGGGATTGCTGGACCAAGGGGGTATGCATATGATCTACTTTAATTAATCCAACTAAACCACTCTCTCTCATGCTGTTCCCATTAGCACTATATGAGAGTTTCATTTGTTCCTCATCTTCATCAATACGTGTTATTATCTGATACATATGGTCATGTCACATTGTAATTTTAATTTGCTTTTCCCTGAGGACTAGTGAGGTTGAATCACTTTTTTCTGGGGATGAATTTCCCAATTCTATTCATGTCTTGGATCCTAGAGCCTTGGAAGCTAGGTTTATACTCTCTGAGCAGAGCAAGAAATGTGAGAAGTATTCTCCAGGATGTTTAGCAGAAAACATTTAGAGATACTGATACTGGCGGTATCCCCACCAAAGAATCCAGTCATATCTTTCTACAGTGAAGCCATAATTGACAAATTTGTCCATACATGCAAAGCTTCTGATCAGCAACCTGAAGTCCGACTATATTATGAGGCAGGCAAAGGACACTAAACATTAGAAAATTTGCTTACATGCATTATAGACCCGAACTAAAAACAGCAACCACATAAAGCAACTAAACAAACAAATAAACAAGGAACAAAAATAATTGGCAAGAAATGTTAGCTTATCAGAGGAAAGCATTTTTTTGTCCTAATAATATGAAAGGTAAATACTGGTCTAGGAAAAATTATGCTATACTTCTCTTGGGAGGATGGATGCACTGGTAATGTATTTGCAGTGGGTACATGTATTGGTCATATGCAGAGAGTGTGAGTGGGGAGTGGGCGTGGGAGAAGTTAGAAAAATGATTTAAATGTTCATCTTCTATTGTGAAGAGTAAATGCAAGATGCCTGAAATTGAAAAAATTAAAAAAATAGGAGTCTTAGTATCTGACTGAATAATAAGGATGATCCGATTAAAAAAGAAAAAAGGAAACAGCAGCTAATAGTTGAAAGTGGCCGCT
>NC_043701.1:70590614-70591673 GCF_006229205.1 Suricata suricatta | reverse complement strand
ATTTTTTCAATTTCAGGCATCTTGCATTTACTCTTCACAATAGAAGATGAACATTTAAATCATTTTTCTAACTTCTCCCACGCCCACTCCCCACTCACACTCCCTGCATATGACCAATACATGTACCCGCTGCAAATACATTACCAGTGCATCCATCCTCTCAAGAGAAGTATAGCATAATTTTTCCTAGACCAGTATTTACCTTTCATATTATTAGGACAAAAAAATGCTTTCCTCTGATAAGCTAACATTTCTTGCCAATTATTTTTGTTCCTTGTTTATTTGTTTGTTTAGTTGCTTTATGTGGTTGCTGTTTTTAGTTTGGGTCTATAATGCATGTAAGCAAATTTTCTAATGTTTAGTGTCCTTTGCCTACCTCATAATATAGTCGGACTTCAGGTTGCTGATCAGAAGCTTTGCATGTATGGACAAATTTGTCAATTATGGCTTCACTGTAGAAAGATATGACTGGATTCTTTGGTTGGGATACCGCCAGTATCAGTATCTCTAAATGTTTTCTGCTAAACATCCTGGAGAATACTTCTCACATTTCTTGCTCTGCTCAGAGAGTATAAACCTAGCTTCCAAGGCTCTAGGATGTAAGACATGAATAGAATTGGGAAATTCATCCCCAGAAAAAAGTGATTCAACCTCACTAGTCCTCAGGGAAAAGCAAATGAAAATTACAATGTGACATGACCATATGTATCAGATAATAACACGTATTGATGAAGATGAGGAACAAATGAAACTCTCATATAGTGCTAATGGGAACAGCATGAGAGAGAGTGGTTTAGTTGGATTAAAGTAGATCATATGCATACCCCCTTGGTCCAGCAATCCCACCCAACATGCCCAACAGAAATGTGTATACCTGCTCGTAGATAATTCAATTAAGATTAAATATGGATTGGGCACCTGGGTGGCTCAGTCAGTTGAGCATCTGACTTAGGCTCAGGTCATGATCTTGAGGTTCACAAGTCTGAGCCCCATGTCAGGCTCTGTGCTGACAGCTCGGAGCCTGGAGCCTGCTTCAGATTCTGTGTCTCCTCTCTCTCT
>NC_043701.1:70575465-70590514 GCF_006229205.1 Suricata suricatta | reverse complement strand
GCATTCAGTTTTTAAACTGTAGAATAGTCAAATCTCAGACTGATCACATAGAATTTTGACTTAATGTGAACATTTTGGTGGAGCTTCAAGAATCTGGCCTTTTTCAGTCATCATGTTCATATGATAGATGTTGGTGTAATATTTTGTGATTTGTCTTTAGTGGGATCTCACTGTCTTATCTAGCACATAGGGTTCCTTCCCAACTAGTATATCTTTCTCACCAGAACTTTGGCTCCTTAAAAAGTCCATTTCTCTTGGGTTGCTTACTTAGTGTGTGTGTTTCCTCATAATTAACCATATTTTCCACCATGATTTACTTCATTTCAGTAATATCTTGTTTTTTACCTAAAGACAGATTTTAAGTATTTTGTAAGGCAGACAGTCCATTTTACTCTCTTTCTGTCAATATTATTCTTGCTTTTACCATTAAATATTGTGAAAGAATCAAATACACAGATAAGAACTTAAAACAATGTAAACAGTATATTGATACACTGACCTCTAAAATGAGGCAGAAACTGTTTTTTTTCTTTGTGTTCTTTTCATTTCTTTCTTTTCTTCTACAGGAATTAGTTAGATGCAGATAAAGTTTCTCCTCCCATTAATTTCCTTCTCCTTATGCCCAAATGTTTTTTTTGTTTTAATACATATTTTTGTACTCTATTGAGTGTAATCATTAAGATAATTATATGACTTCATGTTTTACATATAATTTTTAACCAATTCCCCACCAGTACCATGTGCATGTGACTATCATGTGCACATATTGCCATAGAGAGAATAGTTCAATATTTTTAATTACCTTTTTAATAATCTACTAAATGGATAAAGTGTTTTTCTTCTCTTCTCCTGAAGAATAGTTTATTTTTAAAAATATTTTTTACAATTACAAACTACTTCTGTGAACATTCACATAAATATTTCTACTCAGTTTCTATTTCAGTTATTCTGCTCAGTGCTTGGCAGTATCATACTGTGGCTTTAATTTGTTTCCCTAATGAGTATTCTAAGTGATTATTGACCATTTAGATACTATCTTTTATGAAGTGACTTCCCATGTCATTTGCCTTTTTGTTTTTGTATTGACTTCTTATTTATTGGTTGGAGTTCTTTAAGTGTTGTGTATATAAACTCCTACCAGATAGAAGTATTTGAAATATCTTCACTCTCTAGCTGTTTCTGGTGAGCAGAATTAAAAAAAATACTTATGAAGTCAGTTATCACTTTTCTTTTATAGTTAGGGCTTTCTGTCTCCTGTTTGAGACAGATAACTTTGTTTTCCTTAAAGTCATACAGATATTCCCTCTCTCTTGCTCTCTCTCTTTTAATACTTAATGGCTTTATCCTTTTTACATGTAAGCTGTATGATCCATTGTTCATTACTTTTGGGTATAGTGTAAGGTAAAAATTAAGATTGATTTTTCCCCCTCTCCTCATATCCAATTGTTCCAGGTTTGTTTGGTTTTTTGGGGGGAAAGATCATATTTCCCCCAAGCATATGTCATGGCAACATTGTTATGAATCAGGAGATAACTTGCAGATGCATCTCTAACTTCATTTGTCTTCAACAGGAAATAGTATTTACTATAGGCCCTATGCAATGTTGTGTCAGGTCATACATGTGAGTTTTCATCTGCCAAAAAATTTGAATTCTATGTATGTGTATATGTAATTATATTGCATATGAATATAATTGTACTATTTATATTTTATATTAAACTATATAACATAGAAAGTATCATAGGTATTTATATATATATATTTTGTATAGATGTTTAGAGATGCTTTTAATTTCTAAGATAAAGTATTTGAGGATTATATTACTTAAATCCAATAAAATATTTCTGTTGAAAAAAAAATTAAAACATTAATGAAAAAGAAAAATATTGTTCTTAATTTCTCTAGTCACAGTACTATGATTGGCTTCATGAATTCAAATCCAAACATGAAATCACTGGAAAACGTGCCTTAACATTCTATGCTGTTCTGGTCGTAGAGGAAAATGAATGAAACAGTGATTCTTAATCAGCATAATGAGTAAATGTCCATGGCACCTTCCTCCAGGCCCCCTTCCTTTGGTGGAGCAGGAGGGATCAGGGTCACATTGGAGGAGAATCTTACTTGCTTCACAACTGGTGTTGTATAGATGAGCGACACATCTTATGATTCCGCCAAGCAGCAGCAGACGCCTGAGTGCTGCTCCCTTCCTCCAATGTCATCTATAATCCCATTGTTTTTGTTTGTTCGTTCCTTTTTGTTTTTTGTTTTCGTTGTGTTTGCCAAGAGTTCCAGAGTTAAAGCTCCGAGGAAAGAATGGACCAGACACTCCTGACCCGGGCCAAAATTCATCAGGGAGGAAGGGGGCACATCGCCATGCAGGTTTCGTGTCCAGGAGGGCTTTAAGTCCCAGGTCCAGAGCTCCGCTGCACCAAGACGCGGGGAGAAGAGCCGGCAGACGCATCCCCAGGGAAGCCGGCGTGGGCGACACCGGGGATGGAGGAATACCAGGCACCAACACCTCACGTGCCCTCAAAGGTCACCAACGTCCCCTCACTGCTCACCAACGTTCCCTGAACGGCCACTTCACCTCTGGCCCCACCAGCCCGGGCGCGGGGGTGTGGCGGGGGCCGCGAGGCCGCAACTGGCTGAAGGGGCGTGTGAGCCGCGAGGTGGGCAGACATACTGGGGTTATTTTTTTTAAACTGTCAACTGTAAACAAATGATACTGCAGTCATTCCTGTTTATTTGTTTGGGTTGTGTTCTGTGGTCCTGGACTCACAATACCCGATGATCCTGTCAGCAAATGGTTGACGCAGCTCCTGTGTTCATTGTGTTCTTTCTTCTGTTGTTATAGCTTGGAGCACTTTACTTTTAACATCTATTAATTTTTGAGAGAGAGAGAGAGAGCGAGCGAGTGCGTGCCGGGGAGGGGCAGAGAGACACACACTCGTAATCTGAAGCAGGCTCCAGGCTCTGAGCTGTCTGCACAGAGCCTCACGTGGGGCTCAAACTCAAGAACCCAGTGGTCATGGCCTGAGCTGAAGTAGGCCGCCTAACCGACCGAGCCACCCAGGCGCCCCTTGAACACTTTCTTTTACAATAAATGGTACTTTTTATTAGATTTTTGTTATTCTGATGTTTTGTGTTGTTCAAGAATTTTCTGTTTGCCCTCCTTTTGTCCCCTCACCAATACATTTCCAAGAAATACGGTGTCTTCAAAGATACCACTTTCTCCCCCAGAAGCCATGCATTCCTGAGATTGCTGCCTCAGATCCTGCACATGTCCCAAGACCCTTCCCTTTAGGTCCTTCCTCACTGTCCTAGGCTATCATCTGTCATGACTTGTAATGATTTCACTAGGTTTTGTGACGTGTTGGTAGTTTTCAGAAGGGAGTGGACCCTAAGTGATGTTATCTGTGTACTACTGCTACTAGAACCTGCTAAACTTTCTATCTTCTGCCCAATCACCTCCCCACTCTCTCCTTTGTATGTATGGACTCTGGGGCCATCTCGACTCTCCCGATGGTCTTTTGTATTTATTTTCTCAAGTACAGGTAGATTGGTGTGTGTAGACTCTTATGACTTCTATTTGTGCTAGAGGTGTGAGTGCTATCCTAATCTATACTGTGTTTATGAGAGTTTTTGCAGTGTTTGGAATGTGTGTGGCCACCACTATCTTACAAGATTCTAGAACACATCTTTCATTTTCAAACTATTCCAAAATAAATTGACAGGTGTCATATTTATATAGATTTCTTTTTTTTAATGTTTATTTATATTTGAGAGAGAGATGAGAGAGACGGACAGGGAGCGAGCAGGGGAGGGGCATAGAGAAACCGAGACAGAATCCGAAGCAGGCTCCAGGCTCTTAACTGTCAGCACAGAGTTCCACGCGGGGCTCCAGTCCACAAGCTCTGAGATCATGACCTGAGCCACCCAGGCACCCCATTTATATAGATTTCTTGCTTTACGATGGCTGATTGTATACGCCTCTCCACAGGGATGAGCATGAAGCCTTGTCTGTTATTTAAGACTCCTTTGTAAATAGGCTCATTAGGTCATTCTTTGGATTGATGGAATTCAGATCTCAGAATACATAAGGATAAACCCAGAACCTCTTAAAATTATGTATCTTCCCTTTTTGGTCTGAGATAAGGCCCAGGAATCCACATTGTTAGGAAGCTCCTATTCTAAAACATGTAAAAGAAAAGCATTGTTTTCCACTTCTCATATTTTATATGATAAGATAATGTAAACCACCATCTCCCTAGTGATCATCAGAATACTTTATACTCCATGAAATATCTTTTGGAAACCTAAACCCTTATTAAAGAGTGAAATATAAAAATAATTTTTAGTCCAAAAATTATTTGTCAAAAAATTCAGAATTTCTGCCAGGTAAGTGCTCTTTGATCTTATTCCCAGAACGGCTCCATGCTGACAGTCTATTTTCTAAGAATGAGTTTTAAAGTGATAACATAGGATTCAGCAGTTTAAAACCCATGTTCTGAATGATCTGGTTTTTTAAGATTAATGATGGTGGAGTTATATGATATCTCACTTATAATTAGTATCTGGAAAAATTGCATGTACTTTACATTTCACGTATCTTTTGTAGAAATGTGTAGAAATCCACCTAGAGGTTATGACTTATAAGTGTTAAAAAAAAAAGATTTCTATCCAGGGATTTGAATGTCTTAGCTTGAAGAGGCAAGTTCTATTATGATGATAACATTTATTGCTCTTCCTCTATATTAAAAATACTGTTGTTTTTAATAAGATCCCCTTAAACTAAGTACTCTTTTATTATGCAATTTAATTCTCTCACTCAAGAATGGAGTAATTTGCCTAAATTATATAACCCTTAAAAGGTAATTTAACATTTTTACATAATGAATTTTTTCACACAGTAAAAGGTTGTGTATTAGAGTGCTGTATCACATCAAGAGAAATTTAAAGTTAAGAAGCCTTTAAAAGCTGCTCACCAATTAATTTTGTTCATCTAATTTTAAATGTTATATATGTTCACTTATTAGGTGACACCAAATAGAAGTTAATTTCACATTTTTCTAAGCATAACATTCCAAAAATTGTTGAAATATAAATTCTCATAAATCTATGTAATAATTGTTTTTTCACTTTTACAAATATATTTGAAATCCTGCTTGTGAAGTATTATAAAGAACATTATTTTTTATACAATTTATTTTTTTAACATATGCAATTATTTTCTGTCATTTATAATACAGTAGTTTCAATGATACTCCAAACAGAAAAGCAAAGTAAAAAATCAAAACCCCCACTTCTATTTCATGTAATTAGACTTATACAGAAATTAGAAGGTTAGGTACCAACTAGTTAATCACCTAATTTCAGAGCTATCTGAAGTGGCAATTGTAATATAGTAGCTTATCTATGATACATTCAAGATACATGATATAATTTATTACTTGCCCGTAAGCTACAACACAGCCTGCTTAATACCTTTCCTTAAATTCCACCTCTATACTACAATATGCTTGAGGTCCATGCAAAAAAGTAGCTACTTTTTATATAGAAAATGGATGATTAAGTCTTTGTAAAGAGCATTATTTTTAATTCTCACATTTAGTGAAACCATTTCATTTCAAGTCTTGACACATAACATTGACCTTGCTACCTTTGTAATGACCAGAGCCACTCTTGGACTCAGCTAACAATTTTTAAGAACCTGCTGTCTTTTCTTCTGACTGCCTAAATTGTGTAGATTCATCACTTTTTAAAATTGGCATATGATACTATTTTTAGATATTTTATACCAACCCAGTTATTGACTCACGTAACTATCCGGTAGTTTGGGTTTTGTTTTTAGTATTTTCCTGTGGGGATATATTGGTATCTGTAGAATGTACTACTTAATGTATGGCTTTTAAAAAGATCATTAAAAGGATTTTTTAAAGAGCGATATACAAGGGCGCCTGGGTGGCTCAGTTGGTTAAGCATCCAACTTCGGCTCAGGTCATAATGTCACAGTTTGTGAATTTGAGCCCTACATTGGGCTCTGTGCTGACAGCTCAGAGCCTGGAGCCTGCTTGTCATTCTGCGTCTCCCTCTCTCTTTGCCCCTCCCCAGCTCATGCTCTGTCTTTCTGTCTCTCTCAAAAATAACTAAACATTAAAAAAAATTTTTTTAAATAGTGATATACATCACTTGGATGTGTGAGATTATGTTTCTTAAATGACCAGGTCTTTGGTAGACCTCTTTCTGTCTCTTACTTTCTTTAATGTAATCCACCAGGTAGCCTCTATGAACATCTACAATAGATCAGTTAATGTCATTGCAGGCTAAGATATCATTCCCAAACATTACTTTAAATCCAGAGATGGAAAGATCTCTACAGTTAGAAGTTGTGTAATAACTTTAATATGAAGCAATTTCTTTCTCAGATATAATCATGGAAATGAGGCTTTCCAGTCATGCAATCCACATTTATTATTTATTTATGCCACAATCCATTTCTTCTTCAGAAACATTTGTAATCAAGCATAGTTTAGTTAAGCTTCCTTACATTAAAAAAAAAAAGTAAAGCTTTGAGAGTTTTTCCTTAATTTAGAAGTTACCCTTAGGCCCTTTGCAAAGAAATCAGGATTTTCCTTATTATAAGTTTTTAGATGTCGGTTATGAGATCCTCTGGCAATTCCCACCCCTGCCCTTCTTCCTTTCTCGTTCTGCTCTGCTTCTACTGCCATCGTGCTGACATCCTGAAAAGCAATGGCTTATATTTTAGTTTTATTTTTCTTAATGACAGTAATGCATCTTAGACACTTGTGTGTGTGTATGTGTATCGTTTATTTATTTTTTAAGTTCTTATCTGTAATTTTTAAATATTAAGTGAAGAACTTTGGCTGTTTTTCCCCCCCAACTATCTTATTGATTATTCTTTCCCAAAGTAGAATAATGGCTACCTTAACCTTTGCTCATAGTCAAAATACCAAATTAAATCAATAAAGATTTCATTAAAAGCAAGAAAGTTTGATCAACTATATTTGAATAAAAAGTTCCTAAAACTTATAAAAAGAAAGATTTTATAATACTCAACTCAGATAATGAAACATGATTTGGTTTGCTAGGTATATAGAGCTATCTACAATAATTTAGTGTGCAATGATACAGATGAATATTGAGTCCTCTAAAAACATAGTAAGAGAATATCGGTACATATGCTGAGACTCTCTATAGTAATAAAAGGAGTAAATATTACAACCGTAGTATCAATAAAAAAGCCTATCTGCTTTGCAAAGAAAAGCTCTCCTTTGCATATGTCAGGTTTCCAGTAGTGTCGGTAAATCATAACTTAGCAGACTACCCTATGTGGAAGATACCACAAAAGGATATGTAATTTATTCTAACCTAATTTCTTGGTCATTATTAAGTATAATACAACAGGATTATTCTTTGCATTAGTGAAAGCATTTTAGGACTATGCATATTAATATAGAAAATATAGGGCACCTGGGAAGCTTAGTTGTTAAGCAATGGACTCTTGATTTCTGCTCAGGTCATGATCTCAGTGTCATGAGTTGGGCTCTGCACAGGGAGTGGAGCCTGCTTATGATTTTCTCTCTCCTGCTCTCTCTGCCTCCCCCCTACCTCACGCACACCTGTGCCCGCCCACTCTCGCTCTCTCTCAAGTAAATAATAATAATAAAATAGAAAATATAAATGCTTAATTAAAGATACAATATTCAGCTTTTGTGTAGGCACAGTCACAGCTTCAGAGTTTAGGGCATACAAAGTTGCCTGTTGTAATGAAGTTTTAAGTTCTTCACAGATTTCAACAGCATAGCCGTTGTTAGGGAATCGTTTTTATTTTTTATTTTATTTTTTAATATATTTTTTAATGTTTATTTTGTGAGAGAGAGAAACAGAGAGAGAGAGAGAGAGAGAGTGCACATGAAGGGGGAGGGGCAGAGAGAGGAGGACAGAGGATCAGAAGCAGTCTCCTTGCTGACAGCAGGGAGTCCCATGTGGGGCTTGAACCCATGAACTGTGAGATCATAACCTCAGCCAAAGTTGAATATTTAACCTAAGGGAACACCCAGGTGCCCCTGGGAAGTTATTTTTAAATATGTGTGTTTAGTAATATTTTAACTACTTGAATCTATTAATAAATCTACATATTTAGCATCTATGTTCTGGGAAAGTATGTTCTTTTAAAATTCCTACCTCTCTGGCCTACATGTGCAATGTACTTTGAACAATTAAATGGACTCTCATAAGTTATAATCTCTTTTCTAAGCTTTGGGAGTTCTAATCATAAGAAAGACTGTCTCTATAAGTTACTATAAGTTAATAAATCAAGTATACTTTTAATATAATAGCTATTTCAAATGTAAATTTTAGTAAAATGTTAATTTTTTTAATGTGCTGAGAATGTTTATAATGCAGAGAAAAACCCTTTAATTTATCTAGTTTACATTTTTTCATACATAAACTTCTGCTAATAAAGGATATACAGTAACACCTTGGTTTCTGAGCATAATTTGTTCCGGAAACATGCTGTGATCCAAAGCCCTTGTATATCAAAGCAAATTTCTTCATAAGAACTAATGGAAACTCAGATGACTTGTTCCACAACCCAAAGATACTCCTATAAAAATGATGACAAGATTGTAAAATAATACAATAAAATAAAGAATATACAAAATATAAAGGAATATAAACAAATTAACCTGAATGTTACTTTGAAAACCTTCATGGCTGCTGTGAGGGAGACAAGACAGAGGGGGGTTGTTGTGTTGTGTAGGACAACTTTTACTATCACTAACAGAATCACTGTTGTCTGTGGCTCACCAGAATCTTTTTGTTTTTGTGCAATTTTAAAAAGGCACCTATCCGGTGATACTTGCTTTTGCCTCTTTTTGAGGATATTGTGGAAATGTGACGTTGCATTGTTGATCACCCACAATCCCACACCAAGAGAAAGAGAGAGAGAGAGAGAGAGAGAAGAACCGTTGGTTCATTTGTGGTCATGGACATTCAGTGCTACATACTACTCTTATTACAAGATATCGCTCATTTATTAAGTAAACTTTTATGAGAAATGTGTACTCATCTTGCAGAACACTTGCAGAATCAAGTTACTTGGAATCCAAGGTTTTACTGTACTGCTATAATTAAGATATGTGCCTAGTATGTTTTAAGAACTTAAATGAGAAAGTCACAAAGTAAATGAAATGTAAGCATGAGTTCATTTCTTAAAATCTCTCAATGTTTTATTTATTTTTAAGAGAGAGAAACAGAAAGAGTACAAGCCAGGGAGGGGCAGAAGAGAGGGAGACATAGACTCTGAAGCAGGATCCAGGCTCTGAGCTGTCAGCACAAAGCCCATTATGGGGCTCAAACTCATAAACCACGGGATCATGACCTGGGCTGAAGTTGGACGCTTAACTGACTGAGCCACCCAGGTACCCCTGTTTTTCTAAGCACAAGTTAGAAAAACATTCTGTGTCGTCAGATGAGGTCTCAATTTAATCCCTTGAGGTTTAGTTATCCTATGGTGAGCTGTCTCATAAATTGCTTATGATCCATTTATAAGATCACTTTTAATAGAAATATTTGTATAGAATGTTCTCTTATCATTTCCAATTTTATATCTAGCCCCAAATACAAGAATCCATGTCTTTATAGAGCATTCTCTTCCTGTGGAGCATAATCATCAGTAAAAAATTAAAATTTAAGAGGAGAGAAGGTACATGATGAAAACAGTCTAAAACCAAAGGGTTTGTCTATGTTGTCATCAGAATAATATAGTCTAATGCATTGTTTTTCTCCATTCTTGGAACTTATTGCCTTAAAAACTAGACCCCTTTAGTAGAATAAAACCACTGTCTCCTGATAAGTGCACCAGGACACATTTTTTTTTCATTAGCTTTGTTTTTCATCCTTAATTTATGAAGAAATACTGGTATACAACATCTCTTCTACTACAATGGCACTTTAATAGTATCATGGCAATAATTTTTCACCTTTTTGTTTTAAATGATAATGCAATAACATAATTTTACACTTCTTATTTTTAACTATCCGCTTCTTGGTGACATATAGGAAGCCTTCTTAAAACAGGATATGGATAAAGGAAAAAGCATGAGTTCAGAATCTGACAAGTTGAGCCTGTGTTAGTTCTTCAATGTAATGATCAGAAAATTATAAATAATCAAAAGGATTCAAGGCCTTTTAAAAATTGGTTTCCTCATATATAAAAATAATGCAGTAGATTAAATAGTCAAAAAATTGTTCACTTAACTCTCCTAGAATAATAAAAACAATGAATGTGTAGAATTTGGCAGTTAATAAAGCTTTTTTCTTATATATTAATTCATTTTACAGCATTCTAGCTCTTATAAGTCTCATAAATTGCAAAAGATATTTTAATCCTAAAGAGGAATCTTTTCTATAATTAAAAAGTTATTTGGGAAAGTAACTCCAGTTTCTTTATGGAATAGATGATAATAAATTTCTCACAGTGATGTATAGATAGATAAATAGTCTATTCACGGTATTTTTACAAGGGATAAATCTCAACTCTGATTAGCTATTTAACTCTTAGCCATGTAATTAATTGCCACTGCATATAATTGCATATTTTTGCAGCCAGAATGCTACATATATGTTTATAAGGTTTAAGGCTATGAGTTTGTGGTTTGAATGAAGCAGATAGTTTATGGTAAAATGTCAAGCAACAATGGCCAGCATATTATAGTTGGATATCTTTATTTATGGCAAATAATTTTCTTGTTAACTGAGGATGCAGACTCAGGTTTCCCTTCAAAGAAACCATATAAGAATTGTTGCCCTTGCTACTGTGTGTCCTCAGGGACCTTTCAACTATCGTCCATCTGGGATTGTCTTGTCTGGAGAGCCTTCTTGCCCAAGGCCACATGGCTTACATCCAATGAATAATGGACGTGGAGGTACAAAGGACTAGTCATCTCCACTGAACTCAAGATAACTTTGGAGGACCATTCTCTGAATCACCCCCACTGTGGGGGTCACCTGAGGCTACACCTGCCCAGTCCTGCTTCCTTCCCCCATCTTCTACAGACCTTGATCCCAGACATCCCTAATAAACATCCTGTGTGCTCAATTCTTTCCCAGAGTCTGCTTCCCGAAGAACTCAACTTGCAAAAATTATTTATGAGACATAAAATTATGTAGTTTATGAGAGAAAAATTCATTCAGAGGGCTAACTCATGGGAGTTATCTTACATAAAGCAGTATAATGGTATTTAAATAAGTCTAGAATATTTAAACAGAAAGTCTGTAACCCACTTATGATGAGAGATTATGTTAATATGTGTGCATATGTGTGCATGCATGATGTACTGGAAACAAACATTCACGCCTGTGGCAGACAGTGTTAATTTTAAACCACATATAAATTTCCTCCTTCTTCTTTACTAACCAAAATATAACTTTATTCACAGCAGTGTTATTTCTTATTCCAGACAAAATGCTCCTTTATCTGGTCTGTCTTTATCATAGAATACATTTCAGGTCTTTGAGATACAAACAGCATCCTGCTGTGTGTCCTGAGAAGGTTGTTTGTTGTTTGTTTGTTTGTTTGTTTGTTGTTAATAATTGGGAAAGTGGGATTGGGGCACTTCCCATTCTGGGCTTCATTTTACCTCAAGCACATATGAGCTGATTGGAGCTGAGGCATCCATCCACTGGCTATGAGGAAAAGAAAAGAGGACAGAGAGACCAGAGACACTGGCCCTTCCGTGGTTGAACTGCTGAGCCAGCCTCAGGGCCTCCTCCCAGACTGCCTGATATGAACAGAACAAATAGGCCTTATATTAACTTAATCACAGAACCAACTTTCTTGATTCTTAAGAAGATCTGAAACGTGTGTTTTGTCGTGAATTTTACCAAAATTAATAAACCCCTTTGGTTCCATTTTAATATATTAAAAACAAGCCAGAGCATCAAATTTTACATAAAGGGGGAAGAAGGGGAGAGAAATATCAGTCCCTTAAGTTCTGGTAGATTATTAAAAACAAAAAGGAAGAGTGAGAAAGAATAAGGATGTCAGATGTCAGAGTACTCATGGCTTACCCTCCACCTCATCCACACCTCACGCTGGGTGCTGTAGAAGTATCCAGATTTATGTGGTGGCACATAGTATCAGAAAGCTGTAGGTTCTTAGGAAATATCTACCCTTCATTTGAGCCACAGAAAAATGCCCTATCAGTAAGCTCATGAAAATGGCAGAGGAAAGTGGGTAACTCATTTGGTCTGGGGCTGTGGTCTTGATTGCTCAAAGCTTGTGTGGAGTTAAATATTTGGCCTGGGACTCCTTTATGTCTTTTAGGATCCTGGGTAGACAAGGATGCTACTGTGAAAGAAAGAAAGCAGGTACCTGTTTTAATTTTCTGTGAATTACAAAATAACTGACTTCATAGAAAATAATCCAATATTTAGAGTAGAATTTTACCTATTGAATTATTTTAGCAGGATTTCCCTGCTTTACTGTCATTCATTGTAAACAAATCTAGAATCTGTGGATTTATGAACTATGATCCCAAGCAATGTCATGTAAGCTATCTGGGCATACGATGGAGATGTTTGATAACCTACAATGTTCTCTATTGTGTGTAGTAGCCTCATGCATCTTTTTAAAGACATCATGTATTAGTCTGGGTCCCAGAGCAAGACTGATGTGTAAAGAAAGGACCAGGCACCTGGTGTATCCAGATCTCTCCCTTCTTTATCTGGTCCTGATTACTTGTCTTCTTACATTATTAGTAAAGCTTGACATTGGGTAGGATATCTGGCTTTTGTGTCAGTTGGATTTAACAATCTGATATTTGTGTTAACTCACATTTATAGGACCCCAAGTTCCCCTTGTGTTCTACAAAGAATATGCAAATATACTAAGAGGGCCAGGAGAGTAACAAAGAACTTATATTGGGGGGAAAAACTTGTACTGCTCAGGGAAAATATGTTTGGTCCAATCTTGATGAGTTTCATGTGATCTAATAATTTCAGAAGAATAAGAACTCCATGAGAATGGGGATTTACATTTTTTTTTCTCATCTTGTTTACAATATATTTACCAAGCACATAGTAGCTTCTCAGTAAATACTCCGAATAAATATACTAACAAATAAATCCATATTTAATAACTTAAATAGTCTTTTTAGGTAATTCACCCAGTGCTTCGATGTCTCAGCTCTGTGCTCAGTGCTTTAGGTCTCTTCCGCCTCTCTCTAGATGGTGACAATGTATATATAGTCAGAGCTCATGTAATCATTTGACAAAGGGGAGATGAAGGAGGTCATTGAATTAATGGTGGAGTCTTCTGAATCTCTTGAGTTCTCTCTTGCAGTTCGAGTAAGAGTGTTCACAAATGTCAATGTGCTGGCCTCATATGTTGGAAGCTATATTCCTATCTATTTGCCTCCTTCTCTAAAGTCTTTGAATAAATTTCCATCTTTGTTCAGAATTCATGCAGGTCTGTACTCTTCTACTGGCTCCTCACAGAATTTCCCTATTCTCCTGCATGGACATGATGGAACTTCTAGTCTCCTTGTATACATCACAAAAGACCAAGAATATTGCCTCACTATAATTATATTTGCCTTTTTCAAGCTTTCTTTTTACCATTTCTCCCAAGCTCTATTGGACAAGGCACTGTTACTAAAGCTGGAAATGTCTGGGCGTGGGCATTGTTCTCCAGACCCTTGCCCTTTCTCCCAAAGAAACACTGTTAATTAGATGTGTCTAGGTTTTCTTCTGGTATATCTGGTCTAAACTTGGAAATCCAGTCTCTCATTCCTTGTTTTCCCTAAATTATTCCTCTTCTTCTGAGATCCCCTTAAGAGGCAAAAAGTTAGATTTTTAGATTATTATTTACTTTTTGCATTATCTTGCTAGTATCCAAGAAAACAGATCTCCTGGATAAGCCATCATGTGAGTAAGGCTAATCTTTCACCAGTTTTGAAGAAAACCCATAATCTGAATTCTCACTGATTGAAAATAAAATGTAAAGGGAGAAACAACATTTGTTTCTCTTTATTGTTGGCATTGATGGCCATTGCCAAACTAAAGATCTGAAGAACCTGCCTCAGGACTCCACGCTGACCGAAGACATCCTTGTTCTAGGCAAAACTTGTCTGTTCCTTTCTAGATAGTAAACTATCTAGATAAGAGCTTCCATTTGGAAGGCTGCAAAGAACATGTTTTAAGGACAAAACAAAGTCATTGTTTTGCAAATCATCACCTCCATTCTCCAGAATCACAAAGACCTCTCACCTCTTTTTAATTTTTTCATACTCTCCTTCACAATTCTGCTGTCTCCTTTACACAGCAGCAGCAGATGGTGGTTGACTCCCATGATAGATCAGAGGTCCAAAGATTTCCAAAACACAAAAGAAAGTGGTGGTAATGGCCACAGCCTGAGGAAAGAAAAGTGATGAGTAAAGACATGAAGCCAAGGTTGTTTCAGGGATGTAAGGGTGATGAGTGTGTATGTTTGTCTCTATTTAAGAAACAACCAAGCAGGTATGAAGCCCAAATTTTGGAAAACAAATTCTCTATCTAGACCAAAGTATTCTATAACTGTACTTAACAAGACAGGTCTCCTCTCTCATCTTTGGTCCCTGGCAGATATTTGAGCCATCCTCACAGTGAGCAACAGAAACACAAATATAGCAAGTTAGGAAAATTGTTGGTTGATCATAATAGATGAGAAATCCTGGGTGCAGGCTAATGTTTTGAAGGGAAAGGGAGTCAGGTTGGTTAGTAGAAATAGAATGTAGGAAGGCAATGAATTTATGAGAGTGAGTATAGATCGGTCAGTAAGGCCTTGGGGAGAAACAGAAAAAAGAAGGAGAGGGAAACTATGGCGAGTTTATATTCCTATGCCTACACTATGAAGAAAGGGAAGAACATAGTGGAAGTTTAATCAGTAGTTAAGAGCTCTCCACACGTAGCATGAGAAAGTAAGAAAACATGTGCAAAGCTGTTAATCAGCCCAGAACTTAGAGACAGCCATTCAAGGACTGGT
>NC_043701.1:70574183-70575365 GCF_006229205.1 Suricata suricatta | reverse complement strand
GAAAAGGGGGAGAGGGGGAAAGAGGTGGTGATGATGGAGGAGGGCACTTGTGGGGAAGAGCACTGGGTGTTGTATGGAAACCAATCTGACAATAAACTATTAAAAAAAAAAGAAATGTGACATGAAACTGTCGTAGCTTAAATTGCTTATGAGATCTAGATACACTACATATTATTTCCTCAAGGTGATTAAAATAATTACTTGTTAAGCTAACATTATTTAACTCATTGCTTTCTCTTACTTTATCACTTCTTATTAAGAGTTTTGGAGGTAAGGGTAACTGAGTGGCTCAGTCAGTTGAGCATTGGACTTCAGCTCAGGTCATGATCTCATGGTTCATGAGTTTGGGCCCCACATTGGGCTCTGTGCTGACAGCTCAGAGCCTGGGGCCTGTTTTGGATGCTGTGTCTCCCTTTCTCTTTCTGCCTCTACTCTGCTTGTGCTCTATCTCTCTCAAACAATAAACATTAAAATAATAATAATAATTTTGGAGGTAATTCATGACAAGAAAACCAAAGATGTAAGGATTTTGTAAAGAAAATCTAAATAAAAGAATTTGGCAATTTAAAAAAAACTGCATACTTGAAAATGTTTCATGCTTTCTAGATCGCTGCCCTAATGTTTAGCAGCACTGCCCCCACACATTTGTGAATGGTGGGAGCACATATTAGTGAGTTAGGGCAAGCGGACAGTCTGTAATAAACAGAAGCATATCCTAGATGAACACAAAGATTTGCTTTTAATTTATGGATATGTAAGAATTGCAAGTAAAATACAGAACTTGATTGACAACAAGCAAAAACAAATAGGCTAAATTTTAAAGACACAGTATCTCACGTAATCAGATTACTGATCTAGGCTCAGGTGCGTTTATCTACTAACACAGAACATTCACATGCCTTGAATAATTTACTGTTAAATCTTTCATCTACTAAATCAACCATAAAATTGCTCCTTCCTTTGCTATCAAATGACAACACTGATTTATAGTGACATATGGGTTCAACTGGGGAGATAAATACTCCTAGGATTAAATATACTTTGGCCTGCATTGGCAAAATCAAACTTTGAGTTAAAAGTAAAACAAAAAATACTTTTACTTTCACCTTATATGCTTTCTATTTCTGTACCCTTTTGTAGCTAGTAAAAGTATCCTATATATAACAGGGTGTAAACTTTTCT
>NC_043701.1:70551957-70574083 GCF_006229205.1 Suricata suricatta | reverse complement strand
CTAAGAGGAAAGTATATTGCAATCCAGGCCAATCTCAACAAACTAGAAAAAGCACAAATTCAAAATTTAACAGAGCACCTACTGGAACTAGAAGGGAGGCAGCTAGAGCACCCCAAACCCAGCAGAAGAAAAGAAGTTATAAAGATCAGGGCAGAAATAAACAATATAGAATCCAAAAGAACAGTCGAGCAGATCAATGAAACCAAGAGTTGGTTCTTTGAAAAAATAAACAAAATCGATAAACCTCTAGCCAGGCTCCTCAGAAAGAAAAGAGAGAGCACCCAGATAGACAAAATCATGAATGAAAAAGAATCTATTACAACCAATCCCTTAGAAATACAAGCAATCATCAGAGATTACTATGAAAAATTATATGCCAACAAACTGGACAACACAGAAGAAATGGACAAATTCCTAAATGCACATGCACTGCCAAAATTCATGTCATGTTTCAAAGCACCTCTTGAAAGGCAGGCAAATTAATAAAATTTATAAAAACCTATATTTTCTCTTTAGCTAAGACTATGTCCTTTTTATTTTTTAAACCAGTATTTAGACATGACTGCTGTCTATAGAGATGACACATATGTAAAGAAAACCTAAAGGTGCCTGGGTAGCTCAGTTTGTTAAGTGTCTGACTCTTGATTTCAGCTCAGGTCATGGTCTCCTGGTTCATGAGATAGAACCCTGTGTGGGGCTTTGTGCTGGCATTTTAGGATTCTCTCTCTCCCTCTCTGTCTCTTTCTCTCTTTCTCTGCAGTTCCCCTGCTTATGTGCACCTATGCTCTCCCTCTCTCTTAAAATAAATAAACATAAAAAAAAAAAAAGAAGAAAACCTAAAATAAGTGTGGCAGTAGTCTTACCAAAAAAAGAATGAATTACTTGTAAAAGTAATGAGGAAACCCAGGGAAGAAGTCTCTAAAGTGCACAAACTGAAACATTGGTGCCAATAATTTAATAAGAGGTCTAGGAGATTATTCAATTCAGATAGACTAACTTCTGGACCTTGGGGGAACCCAACAACATCTATTTTTAAAAACATAGCATGTTCCATATAATTAGCATTTAGGCACAAAGTTAGTTGATCGGCATCCCTGGTTTGTGTCCCAACCTCCTCTCACAATATACATCCACCAAAATAGTATAGGCTACTCAGCACATGCAATCACAAATTTCTCTACACACAATAAGAACACAAATCAAGGCTTCCTGGCACAGTTCCTGGTGTATCAAGACCCTAACAACATCCTTCTTTTATTTTATTTTATTTTATTTTGAGTAGATTCCACACCCTATATGGGGCTTGAACTCACAACTCTGAGATCAAGTGTCGCATGTTCTACTGTCTACGCCTAAAACATCTTTTTTTTTTTTTTAAGAAAACACTTTATAGCTGATAATGCAGAGGCTTAGCAAGGATTAGTGACTTAACCCAAAGAGAAGCAAGCTGTGTCTGTGGCATAAGTCTATGACCTCCCAGACCACTCCTCTGCCTGTCATCAAGCTGTCCCCTAGTGTGGTAGCCTATGATACCTGACATTTCTATAACAACAAATAATAATGAGTTGAGAAGCTGTGGGTTCAACACCAGTGGGGCCATAGGAAGCTATCATCTAAGTAAATTCTGTGCTTAGAACATTATTATCCATGTCCTTCAGCACCTAAAACTGATTCCTGAATTTGCCAACTTGGAGAACTATTTTTCAAATCCTTTATTGCATACTAAATATTCCTTAAACCTTTCTCAGAAGCCAAAAATCTATGCACTATAAAAAGGAGGTGGTATTTCAAAATTAGTTTATGTAATTAACATAGTTGATGGTCCTGGGAAATATCTTTGCTTTCAACATTAGGTATGACTTATCTGATTTCGAAATCTAAATTTAACGAAAACCAGATAATCTCTAAAACTCAATTTTAGGATGCTAGATCTTGTAGCTACTCAGCCACCAGCTTAGCAATTGTCAACACTTAGCCAGACTTAGTACGTGACAGGCTTTTGACATCGTTTACCTGTATTAAAGTGAATTATACTGTGAGAGTAGGCAGAACATGTCATCCTCTTCACCCATGCCATCATTTGGTATAGCGGCGAACTGAAGTTTAAAGAGGCGAAGATGTGTGGGTAAGAGCGTAGGCTCTGGAGACGGACTACTTGAGATGCAATCTCATCTCGACAACTAAAGTGGACATGGAGAAGCAAAGTGACCTCAACTTCCAAATCCATATGTGGTATTAAGAGCAAGTTAATGAATTATTTCATTTCAAGGGGAATAGAAAGACATTAGTAAAGAGATAGGTGAGACCAGTTTATCATAGTTGTACCTGCTTATACTGAATGTACACCATGAAAAGAGTAATTTTTTACTATTAAGTAAAATAAAGCAGTTTTGAATGTGTGAAACCACAGGAAATGATAGTATGACATTCTTTTTTGCTTGTTAAAATATCCTGTCTAAATAGAAAGCCTTTAAAAAAGCAACATTAGTAATCACACATGTAGTGTTAAGAGACTTAGTAACTAAATTTTAGGTCCAGAAAAGTGCTGTTGACATCACAAAAGGCTTTTTTAGTTGTACTAATGAATTTTTCATACTTTAAATGTAGCAAGAATTAGTAGGAAGTACAGTTACTCATATAGATGGCCTCAAAAATTCTAGCAATTCTTGTTCTAGAATTCTAGCAAATTCTTGTATATTGTCACATGGTTTTTACAAACTGAGAACAATATTCCTCATGTGAAATTTTTATTAATATGTGTTGAAATAATTAGGAAGCTTTCCTTATTGTTCAGTCACAGAAAGTTCAATGGAAAATCACGAAAACTACAAAATTTTAATTGAAACCCTAACTTAATTAACCTGACTTTCAGAAAAGTTTTCATCGTAAAAGTTAAAAGTTGTGTGATATGTTTTTTATATTTTATTTACGAATACTTCAGAAATAAGTTATATTTTGCTCTTTAGTTTTAAGCGTAACTCTTTATGTGTCTCTTATTTTTAGCAATATATTCTAACATAGGGGCCACTGAGTCATGACCATACTTATTTTTTTCTTATAAAAGGAGAATTCAGGGTCTCCTAAGTCGCTCAGCTGGTTAAGTGTCCAACTTTGGTTCAGATCATGATCTTGCGGTTCATGGGTTTGAGCCCCACACAACTTGGAACCTGCTTCAGATTCTGTGTCTTCCTCTCTCTCTGCCCCTCCCCTATTCATTCTCTTTCTCTCAAAAATAAATAAACATTAAAAAAAAGAAGAGAGAATTCAACATCCAAAATCGTGTCACCTTTTTTGCTAAAGGTCTCTCATTGGATAGTTTACGAATGTTGCCTAGAAGCTGGGCAAAAAGAAGGTAAAACATACTTTCAATGCCATGTAAATAGAATAAGCAGCTATGTTAATTTAGTACCAATTTTCTTTTTTTTTAATGTTTTATCTATTTTTGATACAGAGAGAGAGCATGAGAGGGGGAGGGGCAGAGAGAGAAGGAGTCACAGAACCGGAAGCAGGCTCCAGGCTCTGAGCTAGCTGTCAGCACAGAGCCGGATGCGGGGCTCGAACTCACAAACTTGAGATCTGACCTGAGCCAAATCCGGAGACTTAACCGACTGAGCCACCCAGGCGCCCCTTTAGTACCAATTTTCTAAAACTCAATTTCTGAGACCACGACAATGCATGTGCTTTAAAGGAGGTAGAAGGGAAACATCCCAGAGTGTTATTGGAATCACCATGCTGATTTTACTGACTTTTCTCTGCAGGGCTCCAGTTTATTTCTCCTGCTCCCTGGCTCCCATGATCTTCATAAATCGTGGGCATGAACTTCTTCTCCAGGTTTCTCTCACATTTTCTTCCTTCTGCTCCTGCATCTTTCTTCCCTTCTTGCCCGCACGTGGGTTTTACTCTTATAAATTGATTAATAGATACATTAAATAAGCATTAATGTATAAGCCTACTTCTCCAGCTCAATCAGGAGTTAGATATCTTATTACTAGCAATTCACACAAAAAAGATAGTTGCATTAAAATGATACTGTGAAATGTGAGCAAAAGTCCAGGTACAAAAAGGACATGGTTTGGGTACTGTCCCTCAAATTGTATCCATATGGGCAGCCCCTTCCAGTTGTCTTGTAGAACTGTGAGTTTACATTAAAATAGAGCTAAAATGCCTTCTTTCAATGCAAGATAGGGAGAGTTGGTATAACATTTTATCAGCTTTTCTTTAACATTTAAATTCTGAAGGGATTTTTGACTTTAAGAGGTCCTAGAAATTCTAAATTTCTCAAAAAGTTAATTTTCTAGGCACGAGAACTTCTTAACTCACCTAAAAAAACCACTCTTTGGTCCCTTGACAGTAATTTCCCAAAGGTAGTGACTAATTTCTCAGTGATGGGTCCATCTCTCACAACCATTTGTTTGAAAGTATGCTTCACACAATGAGTTGGAAATGCAGCAATTTTCTAGAAAGATAATTCAGCAAACATTTTGTTCCAGGTAGAGCTCTGTGAAGCAGACTATGTTGATACAGTTACTCCTGTATAAGTTTTATAAAAGGCAGGCTACATTTCCTGTCAAAATTAAAATTCCTGAATTATTGATTGGTTTATTTTAAGTAATAAGATGATTGATGTCCTGCATCTTTATTCCTTTCCCAGTTTCATGCCCCTACAGGGGACTTTGACTTTCTACTTTGTTTTGAAATCTGCGCCGTGTATTTTCACTAGGGAAACCAAAAGCTGGGAAAGTGAGAGTGGTTTGGACTATAAGTGGTCTTTCAGCAAGACTCTTAGCACACACAGACCTAGAAAAATATCCTTTGTTTCTCATTCCTGTTACAGAGCCCAGATTGCTGTTGCAGAGTCAACTACAGAAAGTGGGAATCCCAGGGTGCCTCAGTGGCTTAGAGGGTTGAGTGTTCCACTCTTGGTTCCTGCTCAGGTTTTAATCTCATGATTTCATGAGTTCGAGCCCTGAATCAAGACTCTGTGCTGACAGCACGGAGCCTGCATGGGATTTTCTCTCTCTCTCTCTCTCCCCCTCTCTCTCTACCCTTCCCCCACTCACACTGTCTTTGTCTCTCTCAAAATAAATTAATAAAGGTAAAAAAAAAAAGAAAGTGGGAATTCCCAAACAGCATCTCTGATCTATAGCGCTCTCTACCCTTCCCCAAAAACCTACAGCTCTGAGATCTCAAAATTATAAGCCCCAAGGTCTAATGGGGGAGAGAGCTTCCCTCAACCATACCCTTCTCTTACCCTCTCTGCTCTCTACTTAGAGCTGCACATCTAGATGCTTATCAGTCTCTCTGCTCAGTGGGCTCCCATTTTGGAATCTCATGGGGTTGGTGGGGCAAGGTTTCACGGCTCTCTGATCAGGTAAATGGCACTCTAGACTCTAACCTGGGATGTTGCACTGTTTCTACACTGAGTATGTGTCTGTTTTAATACCAGGAGACAGCAATAGAAGAGAGGATACAAATCCTAGGACAATTATTTTCTCTTTTGGTTGAATTTTTATGCTACTGACATTTTTTTCATGGCTTGATGTTCTCCAGACACTCTACTGATTGTTTCACATGGATTATTTTGTCCAGTTTTCATAATAACTAGATTAATCATGAAAACTGTATCTGTTTAACAGGTTAAAAAACTGGGTCAAAGAGATGCGTTATGTTGCATGAAGCAAAAGAGCATGAGACACTTGGCTAACAGTGATGTAGATCTTAGACAGAAAATGTGCAACCAGCCTGGGTGGCTCAGTTGGTTAAGTGTCCAACTCTTGATTTCAGCTCACGTCATGATCTCATGGTTTGGGAGATGGAGCTCCCCCACTGGGCTCTTTGCTGACACCACAGAACTTGTTGGGATTCTCTCTCCCCGTTTCTCTTCCCCTCGCTGCTTGTTCTCTCTCTCTCAAAATAAATAAATAAACTTCACAAGAAGAGAAAATGTGAAACCAAATCCAGATATGTGATTCTATAGTATATATTCATCACGAGTAGGCTGTTACTCTCCTACACATAAATTCACCATGGTGTCCTTCCTGAGTGCTGTGTACCAGGCACCATTGTAGGTTCTGGGAACGCAGTGAGCAAAATCACAACAAAATTTATTGAGCCCAGACCTGCTTCCATTCACTTTTTGATGTGAAACTACAAATCAGAGTACAGAGCAGGCCTTCAAGGTGGGAGCCAGGGTCAGCTCCTCCCGCCAGTCAGCTGGTGAAGTGATTAACTCCAGTTCTTCCTACCTGCAAGACTGACCTAACCGCAGTGCGGTTCTTTAAAGACAGATTGTGTCTAGCTGGCAAAAACCATACACCCATAGATAGTATATTGTGCTAGCTTCGTTTTTTTTTTTTTATTAAAGAAGCTTTTTATTTTAGAAGAGTTTTAGATTCATAGTTGTGAAAGTAGTACAAAGTTTTGAAGATAGTACAAAGAGTTCCCATATACCTCATATTCAATTTTCTCTCTTATTAGCCTTATATTAGTATGGCATATTTGTCAAAATTAATGAATCAATATTGATACATTATTATTAACTAAAGCCCACATTGTATATTCAATATGCCTCCTCAGGCTTCTCTTGGCTGTGACATTTTCTCAGGTTTTCCTTGTTCTTTTTTTTTTTTAATGTTTTGTTTATTTTTGATACAGAGAGAGACAGAGCATGAGAGGGGGAGGGGCAGAGAGAGAGGGAGACACAGAATCCGAAGACAGGCTCCAGGTTCTAGGCTCTGAGCTAGCTGTCAGCACAGAGCCTAATGCGGGGCTTGAACGCACTAAAGTGAGATCTGACCTGAACTGAAGTTGGAGGCTTAACCGACTGAGCCACCCAGGCACCCCATGGTCTTCCTTGTTCTTGATGACCTTGAGAGTGTTGAGGAGTAATGCTTGATATTTTGTTGGCAATGTTTCTCAGGTGGAATTTGCCTGATATTTTTCTCATGATTATACTGAAGTTATGGGGCAGGAAGACCACAGAGCTGGAGTGCATTTTCACTGTATCATGTCAAATGTACATATAATCAATGCAATTTATCATTGTTAATGTTGACCTTGAATGTGTAGCCGAGGTGCTGTTTGTCTGATTTCTCTACTGTTATTCCTTTACTTCCTTTCCATGCTGTACTCTTTGGAGGGAAGTTTGTACACATAAGGAGTGTAGTTATGCTTCCCGTCCTTAAGAGAGAGTATCCACAGTAGTTGTTTGGAATTCTTCTGCATGGGAGATTTGTCTCCTCATTCCCATTGATTTATTAAAGTTTTCATTTAATCATATCATCAGTAAGGACTCATGGGTATTATTTTATATTTTGGCTTATAATCCAATGCTACTTCAGTTATTTTGTTTTTAAGAGTGTTCCAATGATGACCGTGGAAAGTTTTTTCAGTTAGTTCCTATCTCTTTTAGTCATACCCGTCATTTTAGATTTTATTTTTCTTCTTTTTTTTTAATGTATTGCTTTCTTACTTTCTGACACTACAAGGTGCTCTAGACTCATCTTTTATCCCCCGTCTTTGCCCTAGAATCAGTCATTTTCCCAAAGATCCCTGACTCTTTTTATTGAAGAATGGTAGAAGAAACCAAGAAGTGGGTGCTGGATGTGTTGTTGAACTAGAAAGTTGCTGCTTTTAAGCTCTTTCTTCTGACAGAGCAATGAGTTATATGTATATTCTAGCTATGTAAATACATATTTATAAATAATTCTATTTGTATATATCTATGCCTATATTAAGCTAAACACAAATTCAAATATTTACCGTTTGACTCATTCCGGCCTTCTGGCTCATTCCAGCCTCTACTTTTGCTTGCTTACCTATAAGCTCCTAATTATGAGGCTTATTTTCCTTCAAAGTAATTGTATCTTATTCTCCTGCTAATACACCATAAGATATTGAAAATGAAAAAATGAAAAAAACCCCTCAATTCTGCTGTTGATACTTTTAAAATTATTCTCCACATCCAGAATGATCATTTAAACATGTAAATCAGACTACATTATGTCTTATAATTAATAACCTCTATGGCTTCCCATTGCTTTTGGAATAAAATCCAAATGCCTTACCTTGGTTTAAAAGGTCCTGAATAATCTTGCTTCCTACTTTAAACTACTTGTATCCCATACTCTCCTTTTTCAGGACTTCCTTTCTAGTTATACAGCTTGCCTGTTTTTCTGTTCCTTAAACCAATCAAACTTAGTTTTTGATCACTACCTTAGGTATTTTTTCTGTGTAGAATAATCTTCCCCACAGTCCTCACACAGTCAATTTTTGGGCTTCAGCTTAAATGTCGCCTCCTCAGGGACATCTTCCCACACTACCAGACCCGGTATTTCTCCTCTAGTTACTCCATCTCACTTTCCTATTTGTTGACTTCCTTGCATTTAACAAGATCTGTTAAGTTTCTTTTTAATTATATATTTACTTATGAATAACTATTCTCATCTCTAAGATGTAAACCCCACTGGGGAAGGAATTTCATTTTACACTTTACTGCTCTTTCCACCTCCGACATGCCATGTCTATGAATAACTTGGCAAACACTGTTGGCACTCTCCTCTATGAGCTATGGCTCTGTGCCCAATTCCTTTGTCCCCAATGGGACCGCATACTCCTGTTTATTCATCTACAGAACAAAAATGATTATTTGGGATCCATAATTGACAATCTTTAGGGTGTGGGTTATTAAAATAGAGCTACTACATTCAGGGATAATATGTATGGAACAGTCCTTTGGGTATGTGAGTACATATAGGATTTGGTCAAAAACAGTTTTCCTACTAAAAAATAAATTTACCCCTATCTGGCATGGCTATTCTTCTTTTATACCTTCCATAGCCAGCATGATAACACATGAGAAATTTCAGAGGGTTGAGACACCAAATCAGGGCAAACTAGGAAAGGGTGTTTCTTTGGGTAGGGTTTCTGGATATGGGAATAAGATTGCTTTAAGGGTTGTGAAAGGCACGTTTTCCTGGGGAAGGTAGGGAATAGGTTACATCCTTAGCATATGCAGGGGATTTAGATGAAGGTATAGAAAGGAAATTAAATCCATGAAGATGGTTTCTCTGAACTGAAGCCCTAGGAAAAGATGTGATTGCTCAATGAAAGAATAGCAGAAGACATGTTCTAGGATAGAGGCAGTGATAGGAGAGGTTCTAGACCTGCTTGAAAGTCAGAGTGTGACTATTTGGCCGGAACATGGGAGAATGTTGCAGGCAAGACTGTTGAACCCTGACTACACACTAGAAACTATACCTAAATGGCACAGGCACCACTTCTTAACCCTTTTGCTTCCAGACTGGTCTGTGCCATTTAATATTTTGCTTAGACTTTTGGGGTAGTTTCTTGTTGGTCTCCCTGCTCCCATTTTTGCTTATAAGAATCTATACACAGCAGCCAGAGCGATCTTGTACAAATTTAGATCAAGTAATGTTATGTTTTTGCTCATAACTGTTCACTAGATCCTCATATCACCCAGAGGGAAGCCCCAATGACCCACTAGCTCCTGTGTGTCTGTGGCCCCCACTGTCTTGCTCACTGCACTTCTCACTGCATCCACCACTTGCTCTGTTTGCCCTCCCGACATTGGCCTCCTTGTTGCTCTGAAACAAGCAAGGCAGCCTGCTGATGCAGAATTTTTAAATCTGTTTTCCCTGGACCAGATTCTCTTTCTCCAATTATATGCATGGCTTGCTCACTCCCTCGCCTCATTCAGAAATAAATGTCGTCTTCCCTGAGCTTTCCATTTAAAATTGGAATCCTTACTGTATGTTAACCAGCTAGAATTTAAATAAAAACTTGAAACATGAAAAAAAAAAGATAAAATTTGAATCCTTGCACCTCCATGAGGGTGGAGACTCTTCATTCACTTATTCATTTAGGAAACTGATCACTTACTATATTCTAGGACCTGGGGATAAAATAGACAAAAACCCTTGCCTTCATTGAGCTCATGTTCTAAGATATAGAGATGGAGAGAAATGAAATTAATAAAAGTGTGTGTGTGTGTGTGTGTGTGTGTGTGTGTGTGTGTTGGAGATAAGTGTTAAAAGGAAAATGAAAAGAGGAGTGAGAAGAGAGTAGAGGTCTTGAGTATAATTTTACCTAAGTACATGTCCTTGAACTAAAACCTCTTATACTAACATGCAGTACTAATATAATGAGAAAAAATAATGAAGTATAAAAAACTTTTTTTTTTTACCATTGGGTTGGCTCCTGGGTGGGTTTAAAAATCTTCCCAAATTATCATTATATATGTGTGTATGTCTATTTTACTAAGGCAATATAAAATAGTTTAAAAGTATAGACTCTGTAGTCCAGAAGACTGGATTGAAATGTCATGTCTCTTTTTTTTAATTTTTAATGTTATTTATTTATTTTTGAGAGAGAGACAGCATGAGCAGGGGAGGGTCAGAGAGAGAGGGAGACACATAATCTGAAGACAGGCTCCAGGCTCTGAGCTGTCAGCACAGAGCCCAATGTGGGGCTCAAACTCATGAACTGTGAGATCATGACCTGATCCAAAGTTGGACGCTTAACCACCTGAGCCACGCAGGCACCCTGAAATGTCATCTCTTATGCTTCTTATCTATGAGACAGTAAGATACCTTACTTCATTTTCTTATCTGTAAATGTTAGTTCCCACTGGATTTTTAAAACCTTTTTTTTATTTTGAAGTCTTACAAAGGTTTTAGAGAATTCTTGTATGCTCTTCACTCAGTTTCTACTAATGTTTACATCTTCCAAAATCATTACATTTATCAAAACTAAGAAGTTAAAACTGATACAATACTATTAATTAAACTACAGCTTTTATATCAATTTCAGTTTTTCTGTGATTGCCCATTTTCTGTCTATCATCCATTTAGGTTCCCACACTACCATTGGTTTTCATGTTTCCTTGATTTCTTCCAGTCTGCAACAATTATTCAGTCTTTTCTCACCTTTTATGACCTTTTGAAGAGTATTAGCCAGATATTTTGCAGAATGTCAGCCAATTTGGTTGTATCTGTTGTTATCTCAGAATTAGACTGAGGTTATTTCTTTTGAAATCAAATCCATCTTTTTTTTTATAAGTTTATTTATTTTGAGAGAGAGAGAGAGAGAAAGAGAGAAAGAATCCAAGTTAGGGAAGGGCAAAGAAAGGGAGAGAGAATCTCAAGCAGGCTCCATGCTATCACAAGGTTATTTCTTTTGAATGGAGTGCCACAGAAAATTATTCCTCTGTCTGCATCATATCAGGCAGTACCTGATATTGATATGTGATGGTAACTGATCATTTAATTACAGTGGTATCTGCTGGGCTTCTCCACTGTAAAATAACTTTCCTTCCTCTTTGTAATTGATAAATATCTTGGAGGAGATATATTGAGCATATGAAAATATCCTGTTCTTAAACTTTACCCACTAATGTGAGCATCCATTGGTTGACCTTGCCTGCATCATTATTGTAGTACTCTACTGGTGAATTTTCGTTTTTAATGTTTTATTTATTTTTGAGAGAGCACAAGTGGGGAAGGGGCAGAGAGAGAGGAACAGATGATCCAAAGCAGGCTCTGTGCTGACAGTAGTGAGGAGGATGTATGGCTTGAAATCATGAACCGTGAGATCATGACCTGAGCCAAAGTCAGATGCTCAACTGACTGAGCCTCCCAGGTTCCTTTCTAATGGTGAATTTCTATTTGATGGAGTCATTCAGTGGTTTAAATACATTATATAATGGAAGCACAGTAAATTAATAATACATGTTAACTATTTTTATTTTATTAGTGAATACTAATTATGGCTCCTATTTCTTGAGAGTTTACTATGTGCTATATACTGTATTAACATATTTTATAAATATAACTTTCTCTAATCCTTACAACAGCTGTATGAGGAAGGCATAATTGATATCTAAATTTCACTGAGGAAGAAAGTCAGACACAGCCTAGTTAAGCAAGAAAACCAAGAAAACTCTTTTAGTCACTAAATGAGAGGACATTTATTGGGAATGTTCTATACAGTCTGAATCTCAGCACAAAAGGGCATTGAGAAAGGCATATAATTTCTGCCTGTTCTTGCCCAAAAACGGATAGCCCAAATCTGATCATGAGAAAATGTCTAACTAAAATTAGAATAGTCTGCAAAATAACTGACCAGCACTCTTCACGAGACACAAATAGCCCCTTTTACCACCCTACCCCATCTGTCCTATATTTGTTCCTAGTAATGCAAAGTCAGCACCATCAGGAAGCCTAAAAAAAGGAAGATATGTCTGCTTTTCATAGTTTAAAATTTTTAAAAATCTAGGCACTATTAATTAACATGTAACTGTTTATAAATTAAAATTTATAAAACCATTCCATTTTGAGAAAGCAATTAGAAAATTTGAAAAGTAGATTATTTAACCTAAAAAGGATTTATCAAACAATGTGTATCTTTCTGAGAAAGAGGTCCTTTAGAGATAAAGGGACTATAGGAACCATTGGGATCTTGGTTAAATATTGTTAATATTCCCTACCCCCAACCTTGTCTGTTCTTTACAGTGTCTGCTTTTTCCACTTTATCCACATAGCTCAGAGGCAGGGAGGGGTAAGGGTAGAGGATATCTGCTTCTCATAATTCTCAGTAATAAAAGTAGTTATAATTTTCTGGTTTAGGCTGTGTTAAAAATGCCTCTTAGGCAAAATGCATGTATTAATATGCTTAAATCAAGACTCATTGCTCAAGTGCATCATTTCCTCCCCTGATCAATCACCTGTGCAACAATGCCAGCTTCTTGTCTTTCTCCTTCATGCTTTGCTGAGATTTTAGGTTCTTGAGCATATTGTGACCCTAGATGAGTTGATCTGTTTTGTGCAGCCTGTTTTGTGTCAGTGGACAACTGTACTTAATGAATTTTATTTGGTAAAGGAGGAATGAGAGATGAAAAGAGAAACTATATTCTCCCAAGGTTACAAGTTGTGGCTCTTGGATCTTCAAATCTCTTTTTTTTTTTAATCTTTCATTGTTCAGAAAAGTCCTTAAGGTGGGAGAGATAGAGAGAGAAAGAGAGACAAAGAGCAAATGATCGAATAACACAAGTTTAAATCTATAAATGCTAAAATATCATAGGTATTTATTTCTTCTATATAAATCTAAACCTGGCAGAGCCTCTGTCCTGCTGGTGAGGCATTCAGTCTCAGTCACCGTTGGGATTCAGAGCTCCATACATTTGTTAACATTCAAGATCTGCCGCAAGAAGGGAAGCCACTGGTCATTGGTCCTCATGGTGTCATGGTCCCAGTTTCCATACAGTCTTCCTTTAAGTGTGGGGACTTAATAGTTCCCAGGGCTTAGCTGAGGAATGTGGCTTTTTGGAAGGTCTGAGTGCTCCTGTGCCCTAGGACAGAGCCTCCTTGGAGCACCAAGTACGGAATACTAAAGATATGTTTTAATTTGCTCTCTTTTTCTTTCTCCCATACTCTTTCACTCCTTCTGCCCCTGAGACATACTCATCTTAAACTTTGAAGGTTAAAAAAAAATTCCTGTAGCTAGAGAAGATGTATGGGCCTGCTCTCCTGCTTGGTATCAAGAAGCAGATGAAAACAGAAAACCATGCAAAACACACATTTCCTTCTCAAAAGTCATCTTACCATAATTTCTTGGAAAGATGTAAATATCCCTGTGTTGCTTATCCTTGCAGGGCTGAGATGTGCTTAGACCTGATGAAAAAGGATTTCAGAAAAACTGTCACATATCCGTTTTGGGCAAGAGCTGTTGTCATTTACTAAGATAGCATAAAACACAGTGAGTAGGCTTGAGGAGATACAGTCAGATTTGGGGTACATTGAACGTATAGTACCTACGGAGCATTATTATGCTTTGTCTCTCAGAGAGGAGAGTGTAAAGCTCAAGGCAACAGTGAGGGGTTAAGAAAACATAAAAAGTTAACAGAGTGTATGTGGTACCTAAGTCCAAAAACATGGTTTGTACTATTCAAAGATAACATGGAGATTTCTCTCTTAAATTATCAGAAGAAATGTATTAGAACTATATTTCAACTATAATTTAGTTTTGCAATAGATAATGTTAATCTTTTATTTATTCACTTGACTATTCTCATACTCATAAAATATTTACTGAATAACTTTGATGTGCCAGTCACTGTTGTGGACTTGAGGAATAAATCAGGGAACAACACAGGAAAAGAGTTTCCATCTGTTTTGATGGAATACACATTCTAGTTGGGAAGACAAAATAAATAAGTAAATTATATATCATAATCAGATATGAACAAATGATGGGGGGAAATTGAGTAATGGAAGATCATACAGAGTGATGAGGTGGGTAGAGATTGTCATTTTATTTTTTATATTTTTATTTAAAAATTTTTTAAATGTTTATATTTGAGAGAGAGAAAGAGAGCAGGGGAAGGGCAGAGAGAGGGAGACACAGAATCTGAAGCAGGATCCAGGCTCCAAGCTGTCAGCCCAGAGCCTGATGCAGGGCTTGAACCCATGGACTGTGAGATCATGATCTGAGCCAAAGTCAGATGCTCAACCGACTGAGCCACCCAGGTACCCTATTGTTAAATTTTTGTTAAAGTTTATTTATTTTGAGAGAGAGAGAGAACAAGTGGGGGAAGGACAGAGAGAGAGGTAGAGAAAGAAGCCCAAGCAGCCTCCATGCTCTGCATTGCACCCAGTGCAGGTCTTGATTTCATGACTGTGAGATCATGACCTGAGCAGAAATCATGAGTCAAATGTTTAACTGACTGAGCCACCCAGGTGCCCCAGAGACTGCCATTTTAAAGAGACTGTGTAAGGTCTCAATGAAAAGTGATCCTGGGACAAACAACCAGAGAGCAAATACCTAAAGCTCCGTGGACATAGGAAGGCAGAATGTACCAGGCAGAGGGAATGGTGAGTATAAAGGACCTGAACCATAAGTATGGCTGGTATATTTGAAAAATAAGTTGGCCAATGTTATTGAAGGATATGAGTAAAGGGCAAAGCACTTGGAGGTAAAAAGGATTGGTATAAGATCACGTAGGACTTTGTAGGCCCTGGCAAATCTTTGGCTTTTTCTTTAATTAAGTTGGGAAGTCACTGGATGACTTTGAGGCAGAGAATTGGCACTGTCTGATAGCAGCATTGTGGCCACTTCCTGTGAAGCCAACAAAGCTAGGCAAGTGTGGAAGCTACCAGAACAGAGAAGGCTATGGCAATAACACAAGCAGAGATGCTTGAGTAACTATACTCAGTGTGGGAAGTGAGAGATGTTTGGATTCCATATCAATTTTGAAGTTGGAGACACTAGAATATACCACTGGATTGGCATTAGATACAAGAGAAAGAGAAGAATAAAAAACGATCCCAAGAAATCTGATTGCGGGGATTAAAATTACTGTTAAATGAATTGTGGCCACCAACATGAGTAGTGTTTTGGGTGAGGGTAGAAATAAGTATTGATTTGGCAACATGCTAGTTTGATATAACTATTAGATATTATATAGGTTGAACATTTAAATTCAAAACACTGGGTGAGATCATCAGTTCAGCCACAAAGGGGAGCACAGAAATGGGTTTTAGCTAGAGAGAGAAATAAGGTCAAGAGAGGATTTAGAAAAAAAATTATAGGAATAGAAGTATTTTTGTGTGCTGATGGAAAAGATTCTTTATGGAGAGAAAATTGATAATATAGGATCTTTGATTTAAGCTATTAGATCTCAGAACCAGGCTGTCAATGGGTATTTAGAGTCTTTCTTGTAGAATGCAATGTAGTAGATTAAAGGGGAGAAAAGTGGGGTATAGTCCACACAGGATACGAAGGGGTTCAAACCTAACAAGAGGGGGAGGGCCTCTATGGCTGAGTCAGTTAAGCTAAGCATCCAGCTTTGGGTTAGATCATGATCTCGTGGTCTGGGAGTTGGAGCTTAGTGTCAGGCTCTGCGCTGACAGCTGAGATCCTGAAGCCTGCTTCGGATTCTGTGTCTCCCCCTCTCTCTGCCCCTCCTGCGCTTGTGCTCTGTCTCTGTCCCTCTCTCAAAAATAACTAAACATTAAGAAAAAAACAAGAGGAATACTATTTCATTCTGATGCATGCCATATACCAAATGTATAGAAAGTAATAAAATAAGCAGGGATAATTTCATGAATGTTGTGTATTTGAGAAGATCCATGAAGCCTGGGTAGGATTTGATAGACCAGGACAGGGGTGAGAACACAAGACCTGGGGATGGCGAAGTATCTGCAAAGAGGTCGTATAAGACACATCTTAGAATGGAAAAAAAGTTCATGTAAGGAACAAGGGGAATATAAGTCAGGAAAGGCTATTTGTGCTAGAGATTGTACAGGGTATAACTTAACAATCTTCAGGAAAGGAAGGTGTCTCAAGTGACCCATATTTCTGGCTTGGGCCAGATTTTTTTCTGAAAAGTTAAAAAATATTTTGCAGCCCCTAAAGGTTAAATAGAATTTTATTTGTTATTGAATTTATGGTCAGATCTATGGCATGTTAATCTATCACATTATCTATAAGGGGTTTTAAAATATTGCTACTTTTTCTAAAGGTGACTAGTAAGTTCTAGAGAACTTATGAACTCCAGAGAAGGGATCATTAAAAAAAAAAGAAAGCCAGGCCAATGTTAATTCTTGCCCTCAAACAGATTTTAGAAATAAATGAGTTCCATAGAAAGTGAGCTCTTGTATGACATTTATTAGAATTTATTTTGGGAGAGAATGACTAAGGAAGGCTTTTTACTCCCTTTATGTTGTCATCACTATTATTCTACCCACATGATTGTTAATTGCAACTCTGACACACGCAGATAGAGAGAAACTTCAACTTGTCACTACTTATTATTCAGACACACAAACCAATGAGCTCAAAGGAAAATCAATAGTAGGAATCAATGGAGGTACAAAGAAGAAAATGTGGGTGAAGGCTCTAACATACTGCACATCTTGCCGTCTGTCTTTTAAAAGTGTAGTTCTGTTGATAGGTCTAAAATCAGTTATGAATTTTATAAGCCCTGGTTATCTCTAATTGGTAAAAAGATCATGTCCCCTCAAATAGAAAAATAGAGACTGTGGAGGGGACAAACACAAAATGTCTACAGGAGGCAGGCAGGGAATGTAACCTAAGACATCAGGAGGGAGTAGACCTAATGGAGAAACTGCTACCCCGGTCTAGTGTTGCCAAGCACAAGTGGACTTTGGGTGGTCAGTTTCATTTTTCCAAGGAAGCATGAAATCTAAAAATTTTTTAATGGAAAATCTTCCTACTAAAGAAGAATAGCGCCTACAGATTACTGTGTGAATGTGGGCTACATTCAGCCTCCAGTAACTAGCTTGTCATGTTAGGCACTACCGGAAGAGCACTGTCAGTGCAGAGCCCGATGTAGGGCTTGAACCCACCACCCGAGCCATGAGATCATGACCTGAGCTGAAATCAAGATTCAGAAACTAAATGGACTGGGAACCCAGGAGCCCCCTAATTTTTAAAATATGGCTAATTTTTAAAATTAATTATATTCTCTATCCTGTACTTTTCATCTCTGTGCTTAATTATTTTATAACTGGTAGCTGTACTTGTTAATCACCTCTATCTATTTCACCAATCCCTCTCCCCACTTTCCCCCTGGCACCCATCAGTTTGTTCTCTGTATTTAATAGTCCAAGTGGTTTTTGTTTCCTTTTTTTGCTCATTTATCTTTTTAAAATTCTACATATAAGCAAAATCATATGGTATTTGTCTTTCCTTATTTCACTTAGCACATTATCCTCTAGGTCCATCCATGCTGTTGCAAATGGCAAGATCTCATTCTTTTTATAGCTAAGTAATATTCCACTGCAGGCACACGCGTGTATGTATGTGTGTGTGTATTACATCTTCTTTATCTGTTCATCTATTGATGGACACTTGGCTTGCTTCCAAATCTTGTCTATTGTAAGTAATGATGCAATATACATAAACATGCATATATCTTTCAGATTTGTGGTTTTTTGTGTGATTTTTAGGGGGGCTTGGAGATTTTGTTTGTTTTGCTAATTGTTTTATAACTACAACAAACTAGCATGGAAAGAAAAAGGAAAGAGAAAAAAAATTAGTACAGAGAATGCCCTGTACAAAGCAACATTATAATAGTCCAGAGGTCAAAGTGTTTTCTTAGCAAGACTGATAATTTCATTCTCTGGTATTTGGAATTTAGGCTGCAGTCCATATTCTAGATTGGTCACAACAAGGACGGCACAGCCTAAACTCCTTATTAGGTTTGAACAGGTGAATGACCACTGCCCAGGTAGAAATTGATACAATGTTTGATTTTATGGACGTACTTCTTATCAAACTCTCTCTGCTTAGGTGATAGGTGCAAGATCATCTATGCTATATTTCTCCAGCAAGTCCTGTTACACATCCTCTGACATATCTGCATTTTCATCATGGTTTTTTTTTCTCTCAATTCCACATGGTTACAGTGGAGCAGAGCCTGGCTGACTTCAACCATCTGCTGGAATATTGAATTATATTATTTTGGATTTAGCTTTGCTTATTACACCTGGAAAATACTTTGTCCACTATTATGCTCAGCAGAACAATTACTGGTTCCAGACTCAAGATACTGAATTCCAAGTACACCTCCACTCTAATCAAATGGAAGCTCTAACTGTCCATTTTCTCTAAGCCAAAGCATCAAGTGGAAAAAAAATTTTTTGTGTAATAGCATTTGCCTTCCTATTGGCTTTGTGTATGCCACGGGATTCGAAAGCCTGTTGAAGCAGCATACTTATGGTGCTTAAGTTAGAAACTGCAGAGTTTATTAGCCAGCCCCTGGCCTCTAACATCAAAATAGACAGCAGTTACGTATCCATCAGTCCTTCTCCTTCCCCATTCTCACTGATGTACAGGCTTTGTATGAATCACCTAGGGATTTTGTTAAAATGCAGATTCTGATTCAGTAAATCTAGAGTCAGGCTTGAGATTGTTTCCCACAAACTCTCTAACTGTGCTGATGCCAAAGGTGTGGGGACCATACTTTACCCAGAAGGGTCATAGACAATTTTACAGTCTCTGGCTCAAGGTTCACATGGGCTCTCCTTGCTATTCAGTGTTGTTGTTTTATTTCACTCTCTTTAGTTTCTTCTCCCATTCTTCTCTTGAACTATCCCAGAAAGTCTTGAGCTACATTTCACCAACTTCCCTGAAACAACCATAAATCTAAGCATATGTCTTCCTCTTTCCCTGAAAGAGCAGAAATTTATAGAGGTCTATGGTAAAAGTATCTTCCTCCATATAAGGCTTTCTTTTGCTTTCGCTTTGTACCCAGAGGCTACTTTAATATTGGTGAGATGGAATTTGAGACTGTTTTCTGCAGAACTTAGGCAATTTAAAGAAAGAAGTGATACCTTTCCAGTTCACCCTTGCCCTGTAGCCCTTTCGTGTTCCAGCTTATTATTTGGGAAGGATCTCATGTCAGACCCTTCACCTTTGCAGACTCTGGGTTTTTATTTCTGTCCTCCTTGCTCATTGAGGCTGTTTGAAGGAGAGCTGAAGTTTTTCTGAGTCAGCAAACGCTCTGAGCACAGAAGCAGCTTGCAGTTCTCATCTTCCTTCACTGTATTTTCACCTCTAAGTTACCCTAATATTTTTAAATGCATTTTGACCAATTTCTTAGTTCTTTTCAGCAAGAAGACTTGTCCAAAAGAGCTAGCTTGCTACTTTTGAAAGTAAGATATGTGTAATGACCTTTTAAAATATCTGTGTCTCCCTACTACATTATACACTAATTTTATGAACAGGAACTGAGTCTTCTTTGTATATCACTATATTTCAAGCATCCGCACATAATAGGTGCTCAGAATGGTTGCTGAATGAAGGAAGTCTTAGCCTGGAGACCATCTCTGGCTGGTAAGGCAGGCACATAGAGGGGGCAAGAGAGATGATTCCAAGACGGACTTCTAGACCATCTAAAGTGAAATTGTGATCTACAAGGTATGAGCTTTTTTCTGGTGGCTGTCAGTTCATCTTTCCTCAGGATGCATTTGAGAATGGAATGAAATTCAATAAGATGACAAGAAATAAACTGTATTATTCTCCTCAGAATGGGGCTTTCCTCTGTAGCTTCTGTTTTAGTCTTTAACTATGTATGATTAAAAATAGCCAGCACTTTCTGTCAAGAATGACAAAGAAATCCATAAAAGACTTTGGTTATCTACTTCAGAGTATCATTTAGTGGATGGGTACAACTACTCTTTCTTCTTTGAAGAGCTCAGATTTTGAATCTGTGGTTGGTAGGTCTTTGGTCTTATGGATGATGAGCATAACTTGTGTGAAAATAAAAATTCCCCAGTGGCAGGTGTAAATGACTCAAGAGTTAGGCTGGAGTCTGGCTCATTGATTCATTTCTACAGTTTAACCATTTGTAAAACAGACCTAGGATGACTGTTGCAGTGTTGCATGGCATTGTTTTCAAAGGTCTGAGATCCCTGCAGTAAATGGAAAATATAAAGTATTATTATAGGCAGGTTATGAACCATCTTCTAGAGCAGACACTGATCTTTTTATATGAGCTGTGAGTTGAATGGGGGAAGACATGGGAAGCCTCAGGCAGGATTATATAAAATCCTTTCCATCCTCCGCTTACTCATCAATAATTAACCTCACAAATCTAGAGCTTGGATGGAATAAAATTAAACATTCCCCAAATGGCTCCGGAAATGGTGAACAATAAAATTCTTGCCCTCAGATTTGAAGTCAAGGCATCTAGCCCTAACTGCAAATAAAACATGATGAATAGATAATGATAAAGACAATTTATTATTAAATCATACTATAACATCAGAATAATGAGTGCTTTCATTATACTTTTTTCCCAATATCCTTTTTATTTTCCTTCTCCTTGGCTGCCTGGAATATTTCTTGGATAATAAAGGACTTCATGCCATTTTCCACTTATACTTTTGGGTTAGCTTGACAAAGAAATTATATGTACTTCCAATATATGAAGTATATTATCCAAATTCTGAAAGTGGCCGCAGGATATACCTCCCCATGAGTCTATGTGCTCTTCAGCAGGAACTATCTTTTACAATTAGAAATGGCAGATAGTTTGGGGCATCTGAGTGGCTCAGTCAGTTAAATGTCCAACTTCAGCTCAGGTTATGATCTCACAGTTCGTGAGTTCAAGCCCCGCGTCAGACTCTCTGCTGACAGCTCAGAGCTTGGAGCTTGCTTTGGATTCTTTGTCTCCCTCTTTCTCTCTGCCCCTCCCCACTCACACTCTGTCTCTCAAAATTAAATAAATGTTTAAAAATTAAAAAAAAAGAAATAGAAGATAGTTTAATATAAGTGAGGAAAGCAGTCGGTATAAGATTCAGGTTTGTTTAGGTTTGAATTCTCTCTTGTTATTTGCTGGTTAAATGACCTTGAGAAATTGAAATAATTTTCTTGAATCTCTATATTTTCATTTATAAAATGGACAAAACAATAGTTACCTGACAAAACTGTCAGAAGGGTTAATGGGGATAATATATATGTGTGTATATATATATACATATATATATATAGGATAATTAACAGAGTACCTTGGTGCCCATATAATATTTATGGGTTAAAAATTGTATCATTATAGGATTCCTTAATCTCATTTCTTATTTCTCCCTTATAGAAATCCCCCACAAAATAACCTAATGTCTGTTTTGCATTATTCACATTTTTAACCTGAAGGCATCATTAAGTAATGCATTTAATGTCTGTTGGTTGAGCATTCTCTATGTACACTAGATACTGATGAGAAGACAAGAGAAAGAAAAACATTGTTGCATTACTTGAAAAATGCAGTTCTGAAATACTTCACCAAAGAAAGTAAGACTATATGCAAATAAATGTCAAATGAGTGAGATTTTCAAATAATGATTGTGAATAGTAGCAGCTTCAGAATACGAATGTTGGATTGGTTTGGCATGGGGAAATGCATAGATGGAGGGGGGCAAGAGGAAACTCTTGCCAGGTGGAGGAAGAATGGAAACTGGAGAAAAAGTAAACATGGCATTTTCAAGGGTCACTGAAGCACCCAGATTTACCTGTCTTGCTATTTCAAAAGAAAACCAGAACCAGGATCACTGATGGGGAAAGGATGGAGAGGAGATATATATATATA
>NC_043701.1:70530599-70551857 GCF_006229205.1 Suricata suricatta | reverse complement strand
AACCCTCCCAATGGAATCCACCCAATGGCCCTGCCATCTTCAATCCATATAACCTCGTCTCCATCTTTCTCACCCATGGAGGGGTATATACCAGAGTTCCTTTGGTTGGTCCTGGAAGTAACACATTTACATCCGTGGGGCTGGATCACGGGGTCACATAGAACTGCAAGAGAAGCTGGCAATGGTGTGTGGCTACTTGTCCCAAAGAGGAGAACAGTGATGTTGGTGAAGAATTAGTATTATTCATTCTAATAGGAGATATAAATCAGTCTATACATGTACTATATATCCTGTTACTATTTTTCCCCTAATTATGTTTTTTCCATGTATCCAGAAATCTCCTTGGTTTTAGTTTAGCAGATTTGGTAAACATGCCCTGAATTCATGTTCTTCAGTAGGAGGCTTTTATTTTTCTAGATTCACCCCTTCAGTCTTCTAGTTGAGAGTGATTTTATGCCTTCTTTTCTTTGGTTTACTGTGATGCTCTAAATCTATCACACATTTTTCAAAATGCAGTGGCCAGAATTATATACCGTAGTCCAAATGCAGATAGTCAACCATTTTTGAACAGAATAAATCTATGACCTTTACTTTAAAAAAAAAATAATTTCTGATGATGGCAATGATGTTGCTGATACCTTTGGCTTCAGCTTCAAAGAAAAGTCTACACGGATTCCCAAGTGCCTCTTTCTTGTCTTCAGTCTTGTAATGCTGACTACATTGTAATGCTGACTATCCTTTCAAAGTAGTACTTCTCAATCCAAGCCGTATAATTCAATCATCTAGGGAGCATTAAAAATACAAATGCCACGCCCTTCCATCAAGATTTTGGATTAATTTGTCTGAGATGAGGGCCAGTTATTGATCCTTTTCAAAATATCTATAAACATAATATTCTCTCAGAGTTTTGACTTATTGTTGGAAGAGTAACTTGTGATATTTTGCTATTACACTTGATATATCCCTATTGAAATTCATCTATTCTTGGGGCGCCTGGGTGGCTCAGTCAGTTGAGCATCGGCTTTGGCTCAGGTCATGATCTCACGGTTCGTGGCTTCAAGCCCTGCGTCAAGCTCTGTGCTGGCAGCTAGATCGGAGTCTGGAGCCTGCTTCCGGTTCTGTGTCTCCTCTCTCTCTAACCCTCCGCTGCTCGCATTGTCTCTCTCTGTCTCTCAAAAATAAAACATTAAAAAAAAGAAATTCATCTATTCTTTCTCTGCTTGCAGATGGACAAGAGCAAAACTTTCTAAAGATTTCTCCCATTGGCTTGGAATTAGCATATGGGAAAATGATGGGACTCTCTGAAAACCGTTACAGACCTTCCACTTCAGGCTATATGATAATAATGCCTGAAATATAGATGTTAGAAGTCCTTTGTCCTCCAGCTCCTGCACATACACATCGTGTGTACTTGCCTATATTCTTAATGTACATCAACATGGATATAAAGCTCTCTCCGTGGCACTCCTCACCTCTATCCTCCCTCAGAAAACCCATCATGTGTAAATTCCTTAGTAATGTGGGTTTTCCTGGAATTTGCATGAGGGAAATGAAGCTGGGCTTGACATTGCACAGACACCACTGTGAATCCTCAGGGACAGGTCAGGCCTGCAAGGGTTCCTATGCCACATCACCACTAGAGGGTAGCAGTGAGGACACTTCTAATTCCCCTTTCCATAAAGTAAGTGGCGTAAGGTTCCTTTGATCTCTTAACCATGTCTCTACTTTTGACTTCCAACCCATACTACTCAACCAATTAAAATTGCTCTCTTTATTCTGCAATATAGAGCAATTCACATAAAGCCCTAACTTCTCAAAAGGTCTGAACTCCAGTCCACTGCCAGGTTAGATAAAACTGAGTATTTACTAACGATGTGATTTCAACTCCTTTAAAAGATAATGTGAATATTAACAGGTTTAACTAGATAGATATTAAAGACACTGTTATATAACATTTGCGTTTTGAATCATATGTTTTTTTAAATCCTAAAAATATTATCAAACCTCTAATCCCAAGGATCTATGAATTGGTAATCTAGCCACCATCTTGAGTAAGACCTTAAGATTGCCCCCTCCCCCAGAAGTTTCTCAAATAAACACACTGGTCTTTCTCAGAAACATTCTCATGCATAAATTTTTCATCTTTTTATATAACTTTATATTTGGACAGCATTACATAGTTGAAAAGTGATCTTCCCATATATTTTCTTGTTTGAGCCTTTCATGAAACAAGTACGTAAGTATTCAGCATAATTGGACTCCTTCCCATTTATAGTTTAGAAGGGTGGTATTTGGAAATTTTGAACAAATAACTCAAGTCCATCTGGACAGTAAATGGGAAAACAGTCACTAGAAGCAAAAGAATGAAAAGGGAATTTTCAAAGATTATGCATAATCATAATGTGTAAAAACTGGAATATCGGATAAATAGCTTGACTAAACCCCCCAAAACTTAATGAATTAAAATAATAATTATGATAAAACTATTATTCTGTTTCCTGATTCTCTTGGTTGATTGCCAGTCCTCCTGGTTTCACCTGGCTCAGTGATGTGACCAGCCAGCAGATAGGCCCTCTGCGGCCCGGTTCTCCAATAGGACTCATCAGGGCCTCAGCTGGGATCGCTGGAGATGGCGGCAGCTGGGCTCCTGTCTTCATAGAGTCTCACCTCCTGGGCTTCTTTAGAGCATGATGGTCTCTGAGCATGAAGAGAGCTAGATTGGAAGGCTAGCCGAGGAAGTTACATGCCTTTACGACTACATTTTCTTGATAAAAATAAGATAGGGGTTCAATTCCAGTCAAAGGGCAAGGAAACAGTATCTCTCGGTGGGAAGCATGGCAATCCCACGTTAGAGGGCATTGGGCACAGGGAGGTGTGATTCATTTAGGACAAGTATTGTAACAACCTACCACAACTGTGCTGGTATGTTTCCTGGCCTAAAAGTGCATTCACATCTTTCCTAATGTAATTATGACAAGAGCCCAGAGCAGTAGTATATTATCAGCTCCATTTTTATAGTTGAGGAACCTCACATTCTAAAAAGCCAGTTACTTACTAACCCAAATAGATGTTAGATGGCAGAGCTGCTGGGGTTTAAAACCAGATATTGTCAGCCAAAAACTTATAAAAAACAGGACACACTCACGTGTGTCTATTTCCCATAGAGTAGGGAGTAGGTTCAGAATTCTAAAGTCTATTTATAAAACAGGTGAATACATAATGCTGAATCATCTACTTTATAACCTCATGGCTTGTTAGTGATTTTCAACTTAAAAAGTAATAGTGTAAGTGGCATAGTAACTAAATTGATTTGATTTATTTTATTATTTTTTTAAGAGTTTATTTATTTTATTTTGAGAGACAGAATGAGCAGGGGAGGGGCAAAGAGAGAAGGAGAGAGAGAGCCCCTAGCACTGACGCTGACATCGCAGAGCCGGATGCAGGGCTGGAGCTCAGGAACCGTGAGATCAGGACCTGAGCTTAGACCAAGAGTCAGATGCTTAACTGACTGAGCCACCCAGGTGCCTCTGTTTTATTTTATTTTTGAGAGAGAGAGAGAAGGAGAGAAGCATGTGCAGGATGGGCAGAGTGAAAAGGAGAATCTTAAGCAGACTCCAGGCCCAGTGCAGAGACCGGTGAGGGACTTTCTCATAACCATGAGATCATGACCTGAGCCAAAATGGAGAGTCAGCTGCTAAACCCACTGAGCCAACCAGGTGCCCCTATTCTTAATATTTTACACATCCTATGTCTACAGGAACATATTTTTAGCACAATTAACTTTTTCTTTTATTTTAAATCACCATAAGATATGTATGAAAGGGGAAACCAACAAAAAATCCACAACTGCCTGATACTCCAGATGTCACAATTCAAAAATAAACTTATCAAACTTTTTTCTAAAATACTTTTCATGTTTTTTTCCTCAAAATTGAGAAGCCAGTTCATAATCAACTGTAATCTCACTTGAATTTCCTCCACTGTAGCTGCAAATCTCATTTTAAAGCGAAGCTAACAAAAATGGCTTAGAGCTGTAATTGAGAAGCAGATCAGTGAAAAATGAAGCTGGTCCTTAAGCCACTGCATATTTCTCTTCCACTAAATTAACACAATCTTCTCTTACCTTCTATTAGAGAAGGAGCATTAAGAAAAAGGTATGTGCCTATATAAAAATGACGTCAGATTGTCTATAGGTACATAAACATGAATATATATATCCATGCATACACTAAAATGCATGGTCTTTTAAATATAGAAAGTATAAGAATACTTTAAGTTTTATCACTCACCAAATAACATGAAATCACTATCAGGCTATGTACCATGGCATTATTTTTTTTTCCAGTTTCTTCATAGGCATTTGCTACAAAATGATGTTAGCATTTTGCTTACCTAGCTTAACCTGCTGCATTATTTTGCTTACCTAGCTTAATCCACTACTACAAAATGATGTTAGCATTTTGTTTATCTAGCTTAACCCGCTAAAGATGACTAGACAGAATTATTGGTGCTCTTACACCATAAAGAAAAATCTACAAATTCATTTTGGAAAATATAGAAAATTAGGAACAAAAAGTAAGATTACTTATTAAATATATAATAAAACCTTGAATTGTGAGTAACTTGTTCTGCAAGTGTCCTGCAAGATGAGCAAACATTTCTAATAATTTTAATTTGATAAATGAGTGATGTCTTGTAATACAAGTAGTACAGGAGGCCAAACGTCACATGATCACAACTGAGCCAATGGTTTTTGAAATTTGCTTTGATCTACGAGTGCTTTGAATTACTAGCATGTTTCTGGAATGAATTTTGTTTGTAATCCTAGGTTTTACTTCTACAGAGTTTGTTGGTTTCCTTGATTTATTTCCCATGTTTTTCTATGCATTTTAGTAGTTTAATTTTTTTGCACAATTGTGATCACATAATTTTATGAAAATTTATCCCATGTATACTTTGTGAAAATTTTCCTATAATGAACCTTTTAAAAGCATTATTTTACATGAATATTTTCATAAAATTCAATCATCTGTACCAGATTTGACCTTTCTGTTTTTGTTTATTGGGGCAGTAGTGCCTTTTTATTTATTGCTCTTATAAATAATGCTGTAGTGAATTCTTTTGTCCACAATTGCTTTTGTAACTCAATCTCTTTAAGACTGATTTTCAGAAGTATTCTATTTAAGGCTATTCATAATGATTGCTAAATCATCTTCCAGAAAGGTAGAATCTATTTATACTCACAAATTTAGTTTATGAAATTATACTCACAAATTTAGTTTATATCCCATAATATGGATATAATGGGCATTTAATAAATAAGCCAATATTAAGATAATTGCTTACTAGAGTTTAATAAATACAGGCTATTATTTTTTTAATGTTTTATTTTATTTATTTATTTATTTTTATTTTTGAGAGACACAGAGAGACAGAGCATGAGCAGGGAGGGGCAGAGAGAAAGGGAGACACAGAATCAGAAACAGGCTCCAGGCTCTGAGCTGTCAGCACAGAGCCTGACGCGGGGCTCGAACCCACAAATGTGAGATCATGACCTGAGCTGAAGTTGGAGGCTTAACCAACTGAGCCACCCAGGTGCCCCGTCATGCTATTATTTTTAATTAAAAGTCTAAATTTATACAAAGATTATTTAATTGTAGGTTTTTAAAAACTAGTGAGACTACACATTTTTGTATATTGGTGAAGACTATTTTAATTTCTGCAAACCCTGAACGTATTCAAGTATTGGGCATGTGACACACAAGGTGGTCTATCTGATCGTATCCTAGGTGGAGCGGTATCTGCGAGGACCCTGGATAGACGGGGCAATTTCATTCCAAGAAACCATTATCTACTCATATATCACTGTTAATTGTCACATTTAGATTTGTTCTAATCTACTAAAATAGAAACTAACTGGGACAGGGAGGCAAGAAGTAAACAACTGAAAAGACCTGGTTTTCTAGAGTTGAGAAGCCATCTTAGAAAGACATGATGGTACGTAACAGTGGAGGTGTTCATCAAGTGACTACTTTTATGATCTACCTATCAAGCTGAGTGAATTGGAGATGACCTATCAGCTTGTTAAATTAGTCTAAATTCAAATAAACTATCTTTACAGTAAGTATAATAATGAACAGGGAACAACAGAGAATTTGAATGTAGCACCATTAGTTAATTTGCAGAATGCAACTAATTGTGATATTTATCTGGATAAGCAAGGAGAAACGCCATAGAAATTTTCTATAGCATTTGATTTCTCATCCTTGTGCCCTCAGATTTCTGAGAATTTACACACAAGTAAGGCACCTGGCTTCTGCTCTTGTGTTTTCTTTAGATCCAAAACACCTCCCAAGCACAAGCCACAGTTAAGCCCGAATGGAAGACCGAGAACAAACATTTTTAGAAACTCACAGGTATAAAGATCCTAAAGGCTAAATCATTTTAAAAAGCCAACAACCAAAATGTTTCCCACTTGTTTTCACAGTGCATTTTCTCTTTCTACTACATATCCCATTTCCCTGTTTCCTGATGTTTCTTTCTGGGAGAAGAGGGAGGGAGAAGGGGGATGCACATGTTTTCACAATGGGCTAGAATACTCACATTTTACAAATTATTACTTTTTGTTTAGCCTCCACATTACTTTGCATATTGATGAGCACTTCTTATTTCTTTCTTTTTACTTTCGAGGTTCCTTTCCATCTATGAGAGAATATATAGTTAATATATTTTCTAGTTTAATCATTATTCTGAGGCTGGACTTTGAAAAGAGTGTTTGTCTTTAAGTTTGTGGTTTGTGGATGCGAATACATCAAGCATATTTTATTCTAACAGAACTTGAGCTTGGAGAAAATAGACAGGACGTGACTCTTCTTCCTCACCTCCATCTAGTGTTACTGATCCCGAGGGCTGCCTGAGCTTTGGAGGCTTTACTTATTTTGTCAGAGATTCAGGATTATATACCAATTACCTCTTTTTTGAAGCAAACTCATGTTTAGGAGTACGATAGTAGCATATTTGTCTCCAAATGTGCCCCTAAGAATGTTAGGTTGCCTCTTGTCGGTTTGTATGAAGTGAAAGCATTCTCTTTTTTTAAATCCATGACTTTGTTATAGTTTTGACTTGGGAAGTCACATCTCAATGTGTTATGAGAATCAAAGCTTATGCAAAGCTTTTATGGGAACCCAACCAGTAATGATATTTCATCTGATGACCAGATTTTTTTAAAAGCAGTATCTGTTGGGCTACGTGGATAACTCATTTGGTTAAGCATCCAATTCTTGACTTTGGATCAGGTCAGGATCTCAGGACTGGTGAAATGGAACACCCCTACCCTCCACCCCCCAGCTGGGTATGGAGCTTACTGAAGAGTCTCTCTCTGCCCCTCCCCCACTGTGCCAGGGCTCTCTCCCAAAATAAATGAACATGAAAAAAAAAAAAAACCACGTGACACATTTTTATAACTATACCATTTTTTAGTTTTGATGTAGTGGAATGCAAAATATAAAAACCAATATAACACTTATTGTAAAAACTTGGAAACTTTCTGAGCAACTTAGTCATTTCTTTTTATTCGTTCTCAATGGTAGTTTTTGATTTTCTTTAACTTCAACAATTGAGATATTAAGCCCATTTTGTTAGCTAAGGTAGATAGTAGAATTTGGGCTGCAGATTCAGTGTTGAAGAAAAACATTCCCTTCTAGGAAATGTAGCAAGAGTTTGTACCTTTGAGGGTGGGTGGGGATTGGGTCTGAAAAAAAATGGTTATTAGTTACATCTCTGCTGCTAGCCAGCTGCGTGCATCTACACAAATTAATAACACTTTTTGGGTTATTCTGTCCAAAACTGTACAAAAAAAAAAAGACTGAATTCATGTTTTCAAAATTTCCCACCACTTTAACATTTTAATATTCTACAGTATGAATCTTAGTAAAGTATCTCCTCCACAATTTCCAGTTATCCTTACTTTTGTGTAGTGCCTTTAGGGAACAATACAGTGACAAGCATTCAACAACTTTACCTGCTTACGGATGCTGTACCTAAGGTTTTAATGTAATTATTCTGGAAAAGTCCTAAGTGAAAAGGTTCAGTTTCAGCTCCTTTGGGGGGAATTCGTCCCAAAGGCATCAGAGGTTTCTCCTATTAATCTCGAGTTACCTGAATCCATTTCTAAAATCTTTAAAAACGCTCCCTTAAAAAAAAAAAATTTTTTTTTTTGAAACTACAGATCCCATGAGTCAAAGAAGGAAACAGACACTTCCCCCCCAGCCCCTCCCCACCCCTTGACTGTAATCCGCTAAAACTAAGGTTGAGGCATCCTGAAATATGCCTGAAAGAAACGCCGGCTGTTTTGTCCCGGTTTTCAGCTGCGCTCTCCCCGGGCTCCTTTAAATCGGTGCTGAGAGTGTGGAAGGATCAGAGCGACGCAGCACGGGCTGGGCGCGGGCGCGGCCATCACCTGTTCCGAGACAGGCATGCGCACTGCGAGGGCGCGGGCGAGGAGGCGGGGCGCGGTGGGAGGGGCGGACGGCGCCTGGTTGGCACTGCTCAGACCTGCTTCTCCCGACTCAGGGCGCTGAGGCGGCTTCGGGGAGTTGTCCAACATGGAGGAGGCACCGGCTGCGGGCGTCACCTGCGAGCGGGACTAACACCCGCCTGGCGTTCCGGGCAGCGGGGCCGGTCCCGAGCCCTGGGACCTCGCCGCCTGCACGCCCCACGGAGGACCCCGGCTCCGGTGGCTCTTCGGGCCGCGGGCTTCCCGACGGGGACGCAGAGCAAGGAGGGAGCGCGGCGGCCCCGAGTCCCTCTGAGCCATGGGCAACGAGGCGAGCTTGGAAGGGGAAGGGCTCCCGGAAGGGCTGGCGGCGGCGGCGGCGGCGGCGGCAGCCGGAGGAGGGGCTGGCGGGGCGGGGAGCTCCTTGCACACCGTGATCCCGGCCGGCATGGAGGCGGATCTGAGCCAGCTGAGCGAAGAGGAGAGGAGACAGATCGCCGCTGTCATGTCAAGGGCGCAGGGGCTACCCAAGGGAAGCGTTCCCCCGGCCGCTGCGGAGCCGCCTTCCATGCACAGGCACGCACAGCATGATGTATATGTCCAGTCATATATGTACAGCTTCCCCTGCACATATGTGCCAACCCGTATGTGCCAGCACGGCAGTACATATATGTGGCTTCGGCTCATTTTATTTTCCCTAATGGGGTGATGAGAAAGAGATCATAAGCCTTCTCTGGGGCAGAATAAAAATGATGCATTGTAGAGTTTCTAGTGGGATAGTCAAGGGTTGCATTCCTGGAACTGGGATTTTTGGGTTGTGATTTTTGGCCTTTTGGAACCTTTCCCCCCCTAGGATGGCGTGGAGATACGCCCTCCAGTGTTTTACTAATCTGGAAGTCTTCCATTAATACAAAACGGACGTGCTGGGAAATGGATAGAACTGGGTGTTTACCTGTCGATGTTTAAACCTCCTCAGTCATTTTGGCGTCTTTTTCTCTCTGAATGTTGTCTGAAATATTTCTGTAACAATACCTTTCATTACCTGGGAGGTGATTTATCTTTCCTTCCCACCCCACACCCAGAGGAGACGAAGAGCTCGTTAGGTTGAAGGTATAGAATGAATACACCTTTTATATTCAATGAGGGACCCTGAATGTGTTGTGGTATTAGGCACATGGGTTGGTCGCAGCAGAGCAGGTGCCGTACGTGTATTTCTGAATTAGCATATGCTATTTTTTAAACTATTGCTCTTTTATATCCGAAAGTATCTTATAGCGTAGAACATGTGAATTTGTGTTCTCTTAAGATTAGTTTCCAATACAAACCAAATAAATGACAACTTGCACAGGCAATTAAGAGCTATTCTGTGATATTAACGTTTTAATTTCCCTCTCTAGTTCTCCATTTTCCTTCATCTAATAAATTAGTTGTTTTCTAATTAGGGTACTAAGAGGGTATAATCATTGTGCCTGCCTTGCCTTTATTGTAAACAAACCCTTTAAACTTTACACCCTCCCTTAGAGAAGAGTTCTCTGTCCGTTGTCCTGAAACTATTCCTGCTTTATATTAACTGACAGAAGACCTACACTTTTCATTTGAGGTACTGGAAAGATTTGGATATTGTAGGTGTAGATTCTTATCCTCTATTTCATAAAAGTATTTTAACGTAGGTACTATCACATATGTATATGCATATAATTTTATCAATAATTATTTTAATGTAAGAGAAGTGTAATGGATAGGTGCAATATTTTTAACATGAAATCTTAAATTCCTAGAATGTATCAGCTAAAAATCCCGTATTCTTGAAATGGAACCACCACTGCTAGTAAAAACCTGCTCCTTTATATTAACTGTTTTTTTCTAACTAGTAATATTTGGTGGGGTTTTTTTTGGTATAAAGCCTTTCTTATGCATTACCTACACTGTTACAGCCTATGACATGTTCCATTTTTCTCTACTGATGAAAACTTGGAAAAAATTTTTGAATGTTCAGATATTAGATATTACCTAATGAGGTACAATATTTCTAGTAGCTTTTTAGAAATGTATGCCAGCCCTTTTATAGTTTTTACTAAGATGTACATGCAACAGGTTTAGCATCCTGGTTACATAGACTAAGGAGAGTTTGAACTTTGATTTTTGCATTCGTAACTTTTCTTCTGTTCAGAGTGGCTGAAAAATACTATTTCAGCCTATGAAACTGGTTTTATGCAATACTTATATTCTTCATTGATAATTCTGTTAGAGTAGAATTTTTAGTAATAGATAATCTGGTCTCAACAGTTATTGGTAAAAGGCTCATCTAGATAAACAATATGTTTCTGATTTTTGAAACCTGCTTATATTTTACTGAATGATTTTTATAGGAGACGCATAATTTTTGCAAATTATTATCCCCTCCTGGGTTAACCAAAGAAGTACTTGGTTTAGAGTCAGATTTTTAGAAGCACATTAAGTATATAAAAAAGTATATCCAAATTTTTAAACTTGGAAGGGGTTAAGTGTGTCATTTAGACATGGAGGTATTTTGTTTTGCTTTGTTTTATTTTTAAATAAGGATTGAAAACCTAGATTCTTATCCTACTCATATTAACTGACTGAAGGCAAAATGTATATGCCCCAGCCATATGTGCCTCAGTTTCCCTGCCTCAAATAAGGCAAGTGATACTTGTCTTAACTATCTTGTAGAATCATTGTGAGGACCAGTTAAAAATTGATGGGAATATTTTTGTTTGAATTTTAATTTGAAGGAATTCTATAAATATAAAGAGTAATAATATCAGTATCTTCAGTGAATGGCACTAGCGATGGCTTCAGACAAGTTGTATATTGAATTATGCACCGTTACAAATTAGTTTGATGTATCTGTATTCTTTTAAATATGAAGAAGTCAGTGGAATCCCCACTCCCCCCGCTCCCCACCAGAAGTCCAGATACCAGATATCTGTGACTAACTAGTTTTTTTTTTTTAATGTTTGTTTATTTTTGAGACAGAGACAGAAGGTGAATAAGGGAAGGGCAGAGAGAGAGGGAGACACAGGATCTGAAGACAGGCTCCAGGCTCTGAGCTGTCAGCACAGAGCCCGACATGGGGCTTGAACCCACGAACCGTGAGATCATGATCTGAGCCAAAGTCGGACGCTTAACTGACTGAGCCACCCAGATGCCCCTTGTTTTGTTTTTTGAGAGAGAGAGAGAGAGAGAGAGAGAGAGAGAGAGAGAGAGAGTGTGTGTGTGTGTGTGTGTGTGTGTGTGTAAATTGGGGAGGGGCAGAAGGAGAGAGAGAGAATCTTAAGCAGGCTCCACATTCAGCACAGAGCCCAATGCAGGGCTCAATCCCAGGACCCTGGGATCATGACCTGAGTGGAAATCAAGAGTCAGAAGTTCAACCAACTGAGCCACTCAGGTGCCTCTGTGACTAGCTAGTTTTATAACCCTGGATTAATCTCTTAGCCTCTTTAAGCTCTAGTATTCTCTACAGTATAAAAATGAATAGATATTCCTAAAGTTGCTTATATTTCTAATATCAAAAAGTTTTATGTGACTCAGCATTGTCAAGATAAGTGTCATTGCCTGTTGTGTTCCATTAAAAAGATTTTTTTTTTTAGCATTCCAACTGCTTTTACATTCTTATCCTTGAATACCATTTACCTCATTTGTAGTTGAAATATTTTTTCTGCTAAACTATGAAAGAAAAATTCTAATCTGGGGATAACGGTAGTAATGAAAAAGGAGGCTGTATAAAGCATGGGGAGTTACAAGCTAGAACTTACAGGTTACAAACAAAATGCTCCTGGATTTATGATTTATTGAAGACCCAGGGAAAGGCAATTTTATTACTTGGTCACGTCATTCTATTTACAACTACAAATATGACAGGGGTTTACTGAAAAGTGCTTCTGATTAGCAGAATATTTTATAGGAGTTCTGATTGAATCCATGATTTTCTAGTATTCCTTTGCAGCTCTCTAACTGCTAGACAACTCAACACACATTTTTTCTTCCTAGAGTAGCAGGCTAAGTCCGGGTTCTAAAATGCATATAGAATGTTTTCATTTATATCTTGGAAGGACTGCAGAAGAATTTGAAAAGAATTGATGAAGTATTAATCTAGGATAAAACAAAAACCTGATACATTCATTTATTGTCATCCATGTGTTCATTCACTTATCAAACACTAATGCTCTAGTTAACAGGTTTGGTTCTAGTGATGTAAAGGTGAGTGGAACACATTCCTTCTCTAGGAGATCACAGTCCAGTCTCCAAGACACAGATTGCATTTTCATCGTGTTTTTTTTTTTTTTTTTTTTTTTTTTAACAGAGCAACTGTTACAAAAGACCCTAATTGTTAGCTGAGACATCCTTATATTTTTTGTTTAGGATTAAGCTTATGTCTTCTTTTAATGATTGTCTTTCTATTTCTCACATCCACATCTTTATGTTTTTTGTTAACTCACATCATTCTAGTAACTGAAATTAGTTTAAGTTGTAGGGCAGTCTTTCTAGCTGTGTCAGTATTTTCTCACAAGGGGATTTTTTACTATGTAACGTGTATATGTAGGAAGTACACACAAGTGTAATTTCTGCTGCAGGCACCTTGCTTTAAATTTTGGTGTTAAGAACACAAGTACTTGGTATTCATAAAGTTTATCTTTTATTTGTTTTGTACATAGGTTGGAGTCTGTGAAATAACACAGAAACAATGATTAAGTTTAATAGTATTTTCAAGAGGATTTAGTCGAATTAAGAATAGATTTTTTTTGTACTCTATTTAAATGTAGGTCTCTAGGACTCCACAAGGGAACCAATTCAATAAAATGCCTAAATAATTACTTGTAAGATAGGTACTTCTGTAATGAAGTTCCTAAGAATGCGCCCTTTCATGGGAGTCATAGATTTTATTAATTGAATGTAGATCATTTCTAGAATAATGTGAAGATATAAACATTGGAATTTCTAGAAATAATTCATTTTAGGTTATTTACCAAGGCTCTTCTATCTTCCCGTGGAAAGGAGCACATGCAGCGGCCTGTAAAGAAACTTTCAAAATCATTTCCCTCAAGTGGAAATATGTAGCTTTTAAAAAATTAGTTATCTTACAACTGTTGGAATTAATTAAGGTGGTAATCTTAGTTCTTCATTTAAGTTATCTAAAGTTTTGTAACTTTTTTTTCCTGGGGGAAATTGCCAAAACTAAGAATTCTGTTTATTTATCTTTTATTAGGAAGTCACTTCTTGCATACCTTGGCTTTTATAGATTATTTCCTTTAGACTTTTTGCTAATTAGAAGTAATACTTCTGTGTTTCTTTTCTATTATACCTTAGATGATTTAATTCAAATTTCTGTATCATTTGGGGAATTTGAAAAACAATTCATATTAAGTACTAAATGATCTGAAATTAAAAAAAATTATAATCTGGCCCATTAGTAGGTATATTATCACAAAACAAATTAAAACTTGTAGAACTTTATTAGGATTATCTCATATTTCAAGTGCTATTGAGTAACTTTTTTTTTCCTTTTAATTGAAATCACTTCCAAGATTAAAAGGCTACATATATCAAGTGAAATACTTATAATTTTATTTTTAACTATTCTAATACAGCCTATTCTTACTAGTTACAACTTTATCAGTAAAGAATTGCTTACTTAAAAAAAATTAATGCATTTATTTGACTTTTATCTAAAGTAAAAAACTTTTAGTTATTTAGCCATAGTCATTTAAAAGTGATCATGTTTCCAAAGCTGTTTAAAAAATCCATTATGTACATCTGTCTATCAATTAAAAGAAAGTTGGCAGGTTAGTTACATTCTTACATCTGTCAACAATGAATAATATTACTAATAGGCTAACAAAGGCAATAATAAATGTTACAGAAAACATTGAGATCATTATGTACTTTTTTTCTGAGAAAAGCAACAATACTTTCAAAAGTGGGATCACAATCAGCTTGTTACTATTTATATACCAGGCTATACCTCAAGATTCTCTAAGTATCAACTGTTATTTTGTGTAAAGATCACATTTAGGATTAGCTGGTGGAAGAATAAATGACATAATATTTTTCTTGTACAAGAAATAGGGAATTTTCTCAAAAATATCTAATCAAAGTAGGACTTCTCATTTTATGAAGTTTAATCAGGATAGTATTTGATGGGTATTATTATCTTTGTAGACAGAATAGGTAAAATTGAATAGATTTTCAGTTTTCTTAGTGCCTGGAAATGCATCATGTAACCTCCTTTACTAAAAACTTGCCTGATGTCACATGTGCCACATGTGACTAATGTAAATTCTTGCAATCAAGCAAAACACACAGACATTAACAAAAAAACAGTTGCAACAAACTCCCACATTTTAAGATGATTAGTTTTAATTTTTGGTGCTGCTAGTATTTGGAAGATTAACATTCTTTGAACATGAATGTACTAGATCATGGCATTTTTTCTTTTTTAAACTTTTTTAATGTTTTATTTATTTTTGAGAGAGAGAGAGAGAGTATGAGCAGGGGAGGATCAGGGAGACAGAATCCAGACAGGCTCCAGGCTCTGAGCTAGCTGTCAGCTCAAAGCCTGATGTGGGGCTCTAACCCAGGAACTGTGAGATCATGACCCGAGCTGAAGCCGATGCTCAAGCCAATGCTCAACTGACTGAGCCACCCTGGCACCTCTCTCTTTTTTTAATTAAAAGAAATTTTTTTACATTTATTCACTTTTGAGAGATAGAGAAAGACAGAGCACAAGTGGGGAAGGGACAAGGGAGGCAATCTCTGAAGCAGGCTCCAGGCTCTGTTAGCACAGAGTGCACAAACTGTGAGATCATGTCCTGAGCCGAAGTAGGGCGCTGAACCTACTGAGCCACCCAGGCATCCCACGTTGATTTATTGAGCTAATATAATTAGGTTTTAAGTATGGCTGGATTCTATTAAGTGTAAATGTAAACTATTATAAATAATGTCTAACAAGGTTTCTTACTTTTCATGACTTATAGTAGCAAGTATTGTTTTTTCCTTTTTTTTTTTTTTTTAATCTTTTTGTTGAAAATCGCTACCCAAAGGCATTAAACCTTTTCTGGGCACATACAGGATACTGCAAAAATGTGTTCTAATTATATTTATACATGAGTAATTTTGAGACTGTAAAAAAGTAATAGCTTTTTCATATTATTTTGAGTTGGGATAATTTCCATTATTTTTACTTATTTTTGTTTAACTTTTCTAGGAAACAAGAGTTGGATAGTAGTCATCCTCCAAAACAACCAGGGAAACCGCCGGACCCAGGGCGCTCAGCTCCGCCTGGTCTCAGTAAGAGTAGAACTACAGACACTTTGAGGTCAGAGCAGAAGTTGCCTGGAAGGAGTCCTTCCACCATTAGCTTGAAAGAATCAAAGTCCAGAACTGATCTGAAGGAAGAGCACAAGTCTAGTATGATGCCTGGCTTCCTCTCAGAGGTTAACCCTTTAAGTGCTGTCTCCTCTGTTGTAAATAAATTTAATCCTTTTGATTTGATATCAGACACTGATGCATCCCAGGAAGAAACTGCCAAGAAACAGAAAATAGCTCAGAAGGAACAAGGAAAACCGGAAGGAATCACGAAACCTCCATCACAACAGTCACCTAAGCCAGTTCCTAAGCAGCAAGGACCTGCGAAGGTCCCACTGCAGCAGGATGGCTCTCCCAAAGCAGTATCTTCTCAGCAACCAGAGAAGAGTAAATCACAGCCTTCAGGGACAGGAAAGCCAACTGAGGGGCTTGCCCAGGCTCCTCAGGCACAACTGCCACTTCAAAGAGATGCAACCAGGCCTCAGGCTAAACAGTCAGGCGCACTCAGGGGAGAATCAGTTAAACCCTCTGTGCACAGCCCATCCAAATCACCTATTCAGCAAGCAAGTCCTGGAAAACCTCCAGCCCATCAGCCTGGACCTGAAAAACTTGCCACGGCACAGCCTGGGCCTGCAAAGCCCTTAGCTCAGCAACCAGGGCCAGCCAAGGCCCTAGCTCAACAGCCGGGGACAGCGAAGGCCCCAGCCCAGCCACTGGGGACAACAAAGCCCACGGTGCAGCAGCCTGGGCCCAAGGCTCCAGCTCAGCCTGTTGGGCCTGCGAAGCCTCAAGCTCAACAGGCCGGGTCAGACAAACTTGCATCGCAGCAGCCAGGGCCCCCAAAATCTCCAGCTCACCAACCTGGCTCGCAGTCTCCAGCTCAGCCACCCGGGCCTGCAAAGGCTCCATCTCAGCAGGTTGGGGCAACAAAGTCTCTGGGTCAGCAGCCAGGGGCCGGAAAAACTCCTGCTCAACAGCCCAGCCCACCAAAGCCCCCTTCTCAACAGCCTGGCCTGGCAAAGCCCTCTCCTCAACAGCCAGTCTCTGCAAAGCCTTCACCTCAGCAACCTGGTCCGTCAAAGCCCCCTCAGCAGCCTGGCCCAGGAAAGCCCCCTCCTCAGCAGCCCGGTCCAGGAAAGCCCCCTCCTCAGCAACCCGGCCCATCAAAGCCTCCTCCTCAGCAGCCCGGCCCAGGAAAGCCTCCTTCTCAGCAGCCCGGCCCAGGAAAGCCCCCTCCTCAGCAGCCCGGTCCAGGAAAGCCCCCTCCTCAGCAGCCCGGCCCAGGAAAGCCCCCTCTTGGCCCAGCCAAGCCTTCAGCTCAGCAGTCTACAAAACCAGTAAGCCAAACAGAAGCTGGGAAACCTCTGCAGCCATCGACTTCTCCATCTGCAGCACAGACTCCAGTACAAGGCCTCCCTAAAACCATCTGTCCTCTTTGCAATACCACTGAACTTCTGTTACATGTTCCAGGAAAGGCCAATTTTAACACGTGCACTGAGTGTCAAACCACTGTGTGTAGCCTGTGTGGTTTTAATCCCAATCCTCATTTAACCGAGGTGAGTGTGTTTATTTATTGTGTTCATGCTCTTAAACTATTATCATTGCTTGCACAAATTGTGTTCAGTTTAGCACTGGTATGATAGGATGGCATTGTTTTTCTCTCATCCTTTCTTTCTCCTTCCTTTCTCTTCTCTGCTAATTGCAAATTTAGGAAAAAAAATTTTTAAACACTTTCTCCAATAATAAGCCAAAAATACTGCCATAATTTCTGATACGTTTGGCATATAAGGTAAAAATGAATTCAAAGAGGCTGAGCATTTACTATTGCACTCTGTAAAATCCACACTATTTATTATTTAGCATATAGTGATAATTGCTTTAACTTTGAACTTCATACTCCTACCTACCAAAATTATGGTACTCTTAACTGGGATCATATCTGTGCTGTGAAATCGGACACTGTTTTCACGTTATAAATACAATTTTAAACATTTTAAAAATATTTATTTTTGAAAGAGAGAGAGTGTAAGTGGGGGAGGGGCAGAGAGAGAGGGAGACACAGAATATGAAATAGGTTCTAGGCTCTGAGCTGTCAGCACAGAACCCGATGCTGGACTTGAACTCAAAAGCTGTGAGATCATGCCCTGAGCCAAAGTTGGACGTTTAACCAACTGAGCCATCCAGGTGCCCCATAAATACAATTTTAATATAAAATTAAGTACATATCCTTTCCCTGCCAGTGACTTTGATATGCCTTATGAATAATGTTTCACTCATTAAGAGTCATTAATAACAGCTTAAGTTAGTTCATAAAATGAAAAAGTCATAGAACAAGTTCAATGTTGATGGGTGTATTCTCAGAAAGATCACAGTTTATATCTTCAGGTCGTTGGATATACCTTCCTATCAAATCATAAAGGGGCCAGGAGTGATACAATTTAGTTCAATATTATTTACTCTGATTTAGGATAGAAGTAAATCTCAAGAAGTCAGTTAATGTTAACTTAGCACTTAAAGATCCTGAATAAAATCATATTTTGATAGAGATTTGGGGACTCAGAAATTCTCTGGAGTTGAGAAATAATACAGAGAAGTTGAGATGATGATATAAGTGAGAATAGAGAGGCCAGAAGAATACATTTAAAAGAAATCTGGTAGCTCCTACCCGATGAGAAGGTGCAGAAATCACTTCACTTGTCTGGCGGACAGCTGTTAGTGGGCTGTGTGTGCATCATGTCTGCGAAGAGCCCAGGAAGGAGCTGACAGCAGGCAATGAAGGATTGTGTGGCTTGAATATCCCTGAGAGAGAGGACTTGTGTCCTCTTGTTATAAATGAAGTCTCTGTTATAATAATAACAGCACTGATGAGCACTGGTAGCTGTAAGGTTAGCTGGGATATTTGCTGCCAATGAGAGATGAAATGATGTAAATTAAAAGTGTGCCAATTTCTGGTTGTTTGCTAAAGTATCCTTTACTCTTCTTATCCCAAAGTCATATTGAGTACCTCAACTTTTCAGATAAGCCGTTTTTAATGATAACATTGCAGTGAATAAAGACATATTCCACTCAAATAATAGCAGAAATTGGATTATAAGAATTTTGTTTATATGTTTGTAGCTTTTAAAATTGATGAAGATATATTTCTGCTCATACTATATGACATTGATAGGAATGTACAGTAATAATGACTTAGAGCAATGGTTGATCATTTCATAAATGTCATTTGACAATTTATGAAGCAGAAACATGCAGTTGGACTTTGAAGCCACATATATTATTTTAGTACCTATTATATGGAAGATATTTTCATGTTTGGCAGGATATAAAGATAACTAAAACATAAGGCTGATTATAACATAATCAGAATGCATCAGGTTAGATAATACATTCACAAGTAAACATAATATGTGGTCAAATGATAAGAGCAATGAGAGATGAACAAATACTGTGGACTTCAGAATAGGAAGTGTCCTGTCTAGTGAGTGAGATTAAGAAAAGCTTCATGGAGAAGATGGCATTGAGGTAGGTTTGTAAGGACGGATACTATTTCAACAGATGAGGCACGCAAAAGGGGATGATGATTTGGTCCAAGACCTAGAGCCAGAAAAATGTACGGTGTATTTCAGGAATCAGAGGTAAATCTAGGTTGGCTGAAGTGGTGGGGGAAAAATAGGCAATGGGATTGGAGAGAAGTTTAGGTCAGATTTTGGCCTTCAGTGTTAGCAGGTTGTGATGAACGTGCTGTTTTATGAAATTTACTTGATTCATATAGTCATACATCTGATCATTTGTTCATTTTAGAAGTTTATATCAAATGCCTCTTGTGAAGCACCAATGAGTGCTGTATGGAATCAGATATTCACTGGATATGGAGTCTTTCTTCAGGAAATAAAATAGGGGAAATAAAAGTGGATATAAAAAAAGAAAAAAATACTCATGAAAGATAACTTTGTGTAGGGTTTTACAGTTAATATAGTTCTTCCCTACTTGTTTTATCAAAATTAAATTTCCAAATAATTCCATGGGCCTGTATTATCTGTATTATATTTTTCTCTATTATAACATTGAGAAAACTAGTGTTCAAGTGGTTACTGTGATTACTTGTTAGAATCTTCATGGTGGTAAATAATCAAGCAGACTTCACACCAAATCTCCTGATTCCCAATCTAGTTACTTACAGTAGGAGCACAGATAAAGTGCTGTAAGGTCAAAGGAAGAACACATCACTGGCAGTCATGGGTCGGGGGGGTTTGGGTATTATAACTATCTTCATGAAAACAGAAGAATTTGAGTTGGAAAATATGAAGAATAATAGGAATATGGACACTTATAAAAGGCGTTGAGAAAATGAGAGCAGGGCTACCTCACTAGCTTATTAAAGGAAAACATTCCCATTATTCATGAGATGAATGTGGGGAATCATTTAAACTTTCTGCAGGAATATTTCCATTTGAAAAATGTATATAATAATATATTCTCTGCCAAACACATTTGATTATTAGGATTATCTGAACATTTGTATGATAAGGTATTTTAAAATGTATTAAGTGCTTTTAAAGTTGCAATATAATACAATTATGAATAAGATCTAACTTTTAAAGTTTACTCAACTTTTTTTTATATTTAGAAACAATATTTTAAGTTGTTGGTTTCTGAGGTATCAATCAAGAGCCATTTGATTTAATAATGACATTTCTTTCAACTTTTATTTTTTTCCTCACAAGTAAAAATGTCATCTGAGTTCTAATTCTGAACTCTAACTTTCCCTAGTCCTGTCCACCAAATGGCCAGTTCCTCACTCCTGAATTATCAAGGGGGTAAGAGTTGTAAGAGTTGAGAACTCTGGATCGAGGCTGAGAGCTTCTATTTCAAGAGATAATACGATAGATGAGATTTTGGGAACAATCACCACTGCTATACTATTCTATAAATCCATGAGTAAGTGAACTTCTCTGAGTCTTCTGAAGAGGATGTAATGCTCTGGGTCATGTTGCCCTCAACTATTCAGACTGAGCAGACAGTTTATCTATGCAAGACAGGGACAGAGGTGGGGAGTTCTTTAATTCTTTCATTTACACGGATTTACTGCTTTCAAGTTTGATGTTTATATGCAAGTAACTCTCAGTTTGGTAATCTGTGGATTAAATAGAATAATGCTGTCTCGTATCACTTCTTGAAAAGACTAGGAGGATTACTCCAATATATTTTGTTTCCAACATATCACAATTATGACTATATGTGCTTATGGACATCCTGGCTCTTAAATGAATACTGATCTCCAAGTAGGCTTGGAGAGGTGTTGCGGGGGACCAGCCCACGCACCAGAGTCCAAGGGTCTCTGAGTAGGGGGTTGGTGTCGGCGAAATATCTATAAGAAAGAACACAGACAACATGAATGGTGGAAGAGACCACACTTTACTGTGAAACTTGGTGTCTTA
>NC_043701.1:70505627-70530499 GCF_006229205.1 Suricata suricatta | reverse complement strand
CTGTGAGTAAGGTGCCCGTAACTAGGGAGGAAGTTTCAATAAGAAAATCTGCCCAGTTACTGAAACCATGATTACCAAGTGGCATGATTAATAGGAGAACTAACCCCAGTCTCTGTTCCACTTAGGTCAAGCAGTCAAGCGTACACATTTTCAAGTAGGGGAAGCAGGGTCCCAAAGGCCACACAGCACTTCTGGCTGGATGGACCCCAACAAGGTGTCATCACTCCACACAAGCTTTAGGGAAGGTTGCTTCCTTCACTAAATTTGTGAGCTTTCTCCTACCCCTGGCCTACGTGCGTGCGCGCACACACACGCACGCGCCTTAACTCAAATATATTGTGAAGAGGGTGGTATTTAAACCATTCACCCTGGTGACTGTCAAAATGTGTGCTGCTCCAAATAAACCTTAAGAATCTACTGGCTCTAAGCCTAGACTTTTGATGCCAAGAGGAGTTCATAGTTATCTTTTCTTGCCAGTCCATTAATGGAATAAACCTCAACAATGCAGGTTCTCTCTTTGGGCTTCCTCTCCATCCCAGAAATGGAACATTTGCTTTCTGCATAGCAACAAAAGTGTTTTTGTTGTTGTTTTTATTGTTCATTTACTTTATCTCTTTTGATACGTAGCCTGGGACAAGGTTTAGGGAGAAATGTAAAGACTTGTTTCATGCGTCTGATAATTCTCCTGGCTCTTGTCAAATTTTGTTATATATGAAATAACTTGTCATTTTTCAGAATGCTGCTAATGAACCAAATGTTAGTTAAGGTGCTTTTTTTTTTTTTGATCATAATGGCCCATAGGTTAATGAGTCTCTTGGCTGATACCAGATATTTTATTTAACAAAAACATGGCCATATTTCAGGAGCTGGAAAACAAAACAAAACAAAAAACCCAAACCAAACACACCTAGACTTGCATATAAACTCTCTCCCTATTATTAACTGTAGCAAAACAAAACAAAAAATGAGGGAAGTCCTTCAGGTTGGCAAAATGACTTAACTGGACACCTCTCTGAGGTGGATAGGACTGCTGCAGCTTCTGTTTCTGCTGAGAGAAACCAAGGGCAGGAATGTGGAAAGTGTGTTAAGAACTAGTGGGAAGGAGTAGAGCTCTGCCCAATGTCAGAAGGCTGGAGGCTCTGGACAAAGAAAACCTGTTAAGGATACAGAAGTGCTGATGCATAGGAGCACATGTGTTCCAATGTTCATAGCGGCACTTTGTACAATGGCCAAATCATGGAAGGAGCCTAAATGTCCATCACCTGATGAATGGATCAAGAAGATGTGGTATTTATATACAATGGAGTACTACATGGCAATGAGGAAGAATGAAATCTGGCCATTTGTAGAAAAGTGGATGGACCTCGAGGGTGTCATGCTAAGCGAAATAAATCAGGTGGAGAAGGATAGATATCATGTTTGCACTCATAGGTCTAACAGGAGAAACCTAACAGAGGACCATAAGGAGAGGAAGGGGGAAAGAGAGCTGGGGAGAGTGAGGGACACAAATCATGAAAGACTATTGAATACTGAAAACAAACCATGGACTGAAGGGGGAGGGGGAGAGAGGGAAGGGGGTGATGGTCATGGTGGGGGGCACTTGTGGGGGAGAAGCACTGGCTGTATTATGGAAACCAATTTGAAAATAAACTATTAAAAAACAAAAGAGTTTCCTGATGGTAGAAGAGATGGAAGAATGTTTAGAAAAGGGGATATTCTCTTCTTAGTTGCTTGCTGATTTAACACAAAAGCCTGGTCACCTCAAGTTCTTAGCAAAGTCCACAACACAGTTCCTCTTAAAAAGAAAGACTGAGCACACGTAAGTTTGCCTTCTCTCTCCAAAGGCCCCACTCTTTAAAAGGTCTTCCCAGAGGATGGGAAAGACTGCTGGTAGTATGAGTTGGCATGTTGAATTTCTAGAGGATAGAAAAAAAATGGGAAGACGATGATAGAAAAAGAACCAAGGAAACCATCATACAAGTGGCTTTCTCAGGGAATCTCTCTGAGCTCTAAGCTAGGAATGAACAAATACAGAAAGCAGTAATGGGCTGTGGGTAGTGATCAAACAACAAATTAAAGAATTTCAGTAGGAACAAATATGACTAGTATAATCTTTCCTAATTTCCAGTGGTAAGACAGTAGGTAGGGAGAGGTTTTGTCTTTTCCTCAAGCCCAAAGAATTCTCCAAATGAAGGGATGAGCTACCTAATGGACCCTCATGAGAAAACTAGGACCTTTCGAAGAAGATTAAAAGTAATGCCATTCTCACACAACAGAGGAATTTAAAGGAGAAAATGGGCAAATATTACTCAACTGTGAGTCAACTGCACTGACCTGTTACTGTTCTGTAAAGCTGTCCTTCCTTAGACACTGATCCTGTGCCATCTCATGTCCTTTCATTTAAAGGAGAGGATGAATGTAGAGGCAGAACTGTCCACAAACACAGGAAAACTTATGTTAATTATCTAGTAAATAATGGAGATGTTCACTGTAAATTACTGGCTTGAAGACACTTACCTTGACATTATAGCTATGTGGTACTGCCTAAAGGACACAGGTGAACCAATGGAAAACAACAAAAGGAAAGACATTTGACCTCTTAGGAAAGGGTTCATTCAAGACACATAACTTATAAGAATTCGTACTGTTCTTGAGAAACATTTAGGAGGATATTCCATAATTAATTACCACCCTCAAATTTTGATGGGCCCACTTGATGGTCTGGAAAATACCCAGGACTTTTCTAGATTGTAGAGCTACTTAAAAAATTATGCAACTGCTTACTGTGTTTTAGGCGCCGTTCTAGACTTTGGGCATCTAAGAGTGAACATAGTAGACAGAAAATCTCCTCTCATGGACTGTGTACTCTAGTAAGAGTGACAAATAAATAAAACATTTAGTGTGACAGTTGGTGATAAATGTTATGGAAAGAAATGAAGTAGCAGAAGGTTATCACATGGACCATGAGAGGGAGGGATTGGGGGTGGTTTCCCTCACTCCCATTGGGGGGTTAGAGTCTTGGAATTGTTAGATAACATGGGAATCTGGAATTTTTAATGGTGACTAAAGGTTTAATTTTTGTATATAGTCATAACTGAAGCTTGGATTTGGGAATGGTTAGGGAAGAAAAGAGTGGGGAAAACACCTAGGAAGGTGTAGAATTCTGAGACTTTCCTCTTTACTCCTTCCTGTGGTCAGGTGGAGACTGGGGAATGAGTTTTTTTATCTCCAGTGTGAGGCTATTTCTGGATGCCTGTCCACAGAGTTGTAGACATTTTGGGGAGGTGGTTATTTATAACTCTGGGGGCTCTGGGGCTCTAAGAGAAATATTTAAAGTCATGGAGTGTGTCTATAAGAACTCTAATAGAAGTTACAGAAAGAAAGAATCAAGATGATGGAGATAAGCGCCAGAAGCACATTTCTCTGAGGTAAAGAAAGATTGAAGTCTTCAGATTGCACAGGACTACCCACTGGCCATGCAAAATTAATACAATGATAGGTGTATCCTGCTGAAATATCAGATTGCCAAAGATAAGGAGAAAACTGGAAGGGCTTCGACAAAGAAAAATGATAATCATCTACAAAAAGTTGAGAAGTCAAATAGCTACAATCCTCATTATCAACACAGAAGACAGTAGATAGGGAGCACTTTGTTTAAATTTCCAGATGTGATGATAAGATGAATTCTGTACGTAGGCAAGCTATCAGGAGAGAGTGTGAGGGTGCTTAAGAATGTGTTGACACATGAAAGATTGCATTCAGTTATCACCTCTCTCTCTCTCTACATACATCATAATCACTACAGGAAATTCTTTTATTAAGATGGAAAATAAAAAGAATGGGATGGAAAAGCTGACTGTAGCTCAGAAATGAGGTAAACTACAAAGACATTACATCACTGTTTTCCATAATGTGATTACAAAACAGTGATAGAATGCAAGGTGATATTAAATGATACAGAAATCAAACTGAAAAAGTTATGCCTTATTTTTATTTTGTGTATTAAAATATACAATGAATTCATTAAACATAATTTCTTTGATATTGCTTAAGATGATCCTAATGTAGTGGTAATATAAGGTTGTCTTGAAAAACTGAGCTTCTGTAGTAAGGCGAAAATACATAAAAATTTAAATTTATAGATCAAAACTTATTTGACAGTATAATGGCAACCACAGGAAAAACTCAAGACAAAAGTTAACAATGACTCTGGAGAGTTAGGCTTGGTGGTAGAGAGAGAAGGTTTTACTTTTAATGTCATATCTTTTTGTACTATTTCTTTAACCTTGTAAATTCATGTTACAATGAACACTTAACAACAACAACAAAAAATCTCATTCATCAAATGATTAGTTGAATAGTTTGTATGAGGTGACACAATAAAACAAGGATTTAGATTCTTGAGTTTTACACCTTCAGCCTGGGCATGTTACTAGATGAAATGTCGGGAATTTGTGTTCTAAATGACAATGATGACTTGAAGTGCTTTATGCTTGTGATGGCAAATTTGGTCAGTTTTTAATACATCCTTTATCACAGCCATGTGTGCTTTAACTACGCTAGGTTTTTTTTGTTCATTTGTTTTGTTTTGAGAGAGAGACAGAGACAGAGAGAGAATTAAGCAGGCACCATGCTCAGCGCAGAGCGTGACATGGGCTCTGTCTCATGATGGTGAGATTATGACCTGAGCTGAAGTCAAGAGTTGGAGGCTTCACCAACTGAGCCACCCAGGCTCTCCTAACTGACACCATTTTTACAGGAATCTGGTGAAGGGAAATAGATTCTGTTGATTCTAAATATAAGTTTCTTTTCTCTAGTTAAAGGACTTTTTTTTTTTTTTTTTTGCTATTCTCTGACAATCCATATGGTATCATTAATAAGATTTAAATAAAGAATACCTTGATTATAACAATTTATCTCCATTTAAAGTAGTTTTCTAATGAATTTAAAGGAATAGAAATACCTAACTAATCATTTTAAAATCTATGTTACTTAAATAGGTCTACAAACACCATATTTATTTAGCTCTCATTTTTGATGTACTCCAATTTGCAACATTTTCTCATGACTTGGATGGTCCCTGTATAAAATAAACGTTCCTAATGTTCTTACCATTAAGTTTAGTAATTAGAATCAAAGCCCCCCCCTTTTTTTCGTTTTCAGGTTTTAAATAACTAGATATTCTGGGTGACTTTCTGCATATCCAGCTTTTAGCTTTTATAATATCTACTGAGGCTATTGTTACATTTTACTGCACCTGGTATGATGATCTATATAGCTTGGTAAGAACAGATGTTCTGCTGTGAAAGCAGATACCCACATCTAAACAAAATCATTTACTGGATCAGTAAACTTAATACAGTGTTAGGTTAACTTGCTCATTGTTCACATCCCTTGAGAAAACATATCTAACACTCATTCCTATTCTATATCTTAATTAGCTTAGATTAAAATGAGCTCTTACTTGCAAATATTTGAAAGACACTGAAGACAAAGATGTGAATAACCTAGTAGAAGTTTGTAATATTTTCCTTAAAGTAGTGCTAATATCAAGTGCATCAGTAAGGTATCAGAAGATCTGGGATGTCCTAGCTTTGCCCCTCACACATACATATTTTTGCTGATATTGCTCTGAATTTACTTTGAAGTAGTTCTAGTTACCTTTGATAAAGAAGCAACAGCTTTCCTAAAAACAGTGGTTCTTGACTTTTTCTTCCTTCAGTGAAAAAGGAGATTGGTCTTTGATCACAGAAAGGAGAGATCTTAGTGTGAACACTATGCATTTTAGACTGTACACTAGGCTCTTCATATGATTTTTGTCCTTTAATGCTTTTTTTTAATAAGGTGGTAGCCACATTTTAAAGGTGAGTAAAGAGATTAAAGCAATTAGAACTCATATTGTAAAGCAATTTGAAATCTTCAGTGATCCTTGATAAATTAAACATCAGATGGCCCTTTGGAAAAGTGGAAGCAATTTTAGAATTGAAAAGTGTGACTATGAACCCTAGCTCAGCTACTTGTTTGATAAATGATTTGATGAGGCCATTCTATTTTTTGAATATTTAGTTTTCCTTTTATGATCTAAATGTTTTCATAAAGTAACTATATGTTCAAAACATTTCAACTAAATGTTTTCATAAAGTAACTCATAAAGTAATTGAAACTAGTAGATACACATTTTTTATTATCATTGCGAATCTCTATAAAAATTCTGATAGACACATAGATAGTGCTGTCAGTGTTCACTCCATTTGTCAATGAAAAAACTAAAGTTAGGGACTTCAGGTGACTTGCACGGTCACACAATTACTCTGCAGTGAATCCCATACAAGAAGCTAGGTCTGCTGACCCCAAATTTAGCATCATTTTTTAGACAAGACCATGTTGTCTTTAAATAGACCATTTCTTAAATTTGTAGGTTAAAGAAAGAATGTGTGCATGTGTGTAAATTTTACATATTCTTAAAGTTAAAAAAATTACTTGGCGGGAGTTTATTTTTGGAATTTAGTGTAAACAAAACTGAGGTCCAAGAACACTGGTTTTATACCTTCCTACTCACTGTTGCTCAAACCAGAGTTTTATACTGCTGAGTTCTTTTTGTTCTTTAACTGTGAGCTCCTACTCTAAGCCAGCCACTCTGTTAGATTTTGAAAATACAGACGATGCATTTGATAACTTTCTTCACTGGCAAGTATAGAACTCAGAGTCTAAAAGGAGAGGCAATAACTTAGCAAGTGATGATGGAATCTTGTTTGTAAAATAGAATACAATAAAATTTATATAGATAAGATCTGGTCTCATCTGAATATAAAACGATAAACCACTTTTTCTATTTTTTCTCTTATCAAAAATAAAGATTTGAAAAATCAATTGTAAAACAATTGATGTGATGGAAATATGACATGATACAAATATCATTTGATTTAGTAAAGTGAGAATTTTTAGTAGAATTCATGGAAAACCTGTTAAGAGCAAAGTTCTTCAAGAAAACAAAAGAAGTCAGTGGTAGGCATTATCATGTGAATGTGTGATTGGGAATTCTGTAGTTATAAAAGTTGGGAAAATTTTTAATGTATAAATTTATATTTTTTTAAACTTCACAAAGGAAGGGTTTAAAAACTGGTCAGAAGGAAGTAAATGGGAATGATAAATGTGGATGGGATCTAAAAAAATTGAAAATAATGTTAAGGCTATTAAGTGTAATTTTAAAATAAGATTTTCCAGGGCACCTGCCAAGCTCATTCAGAGGAATGCGTGATTCTTGATCTCAGGGTTGTGAGTTTGAGCCTCACCTTGGGTGTAGAGATTACTTAAATAAATGTTAAAAATACAATAAAATATAACAAAACGAAATCAGATTTTTCTTAAAGACATTCTTGAAAATGGGCATACGTACAACTATATAAAATTTGAATAAATACAAGTTATAAGTGGCTCCATTCACAGAAAGCTAAAACAGGCTAAAATCCTTATGAAATTTTTTTTTTTTTACCAAAGGTTTAATATACTTTAAGCATTTAATATGTTTTTTTAAGTGTTTTTTTTTTTCTTTCCAGCTCAGTGTACAAATGATTATCTTAATTCCAGTGAGCATATGACTGAACTAAGGATATATAGCTTTCAGGGGTGCCTGGATGGCACAGTCGGTTGGGTGCCTGACTCTTGATCTCTGTTCGGATCATGATCTCACAGTTCTTTAGTTCAGCCACGTATCAGATGCTGTGCTGATGATGCTGAGCCTGCGTGGGATTTTGTCTCTCTTTCTCTCTGCTCCTCCTCTGCTTGTGCGTGTGCTCGCGTGTGTGCAAGCTTTCTCTCAAAAATAAATAAATTAACTTTAAAAAAAGATACGTAGCAATAAACTTTAAGAAAAAGGATACATAGCTTTTGGCATACATAAGGAGTTCACAAAGTTTATATGACCTTTGGTTCTTTTCACTAATGAAATTTACTTCTTCATTTATAAATGAAATAAGAGGACAATTCAATAAGCTCTTTGCAGACACAGCCTAATTGGAACTATTGAATCACAGGCTACAAAATTGTGTGATAGCCCAAGGTGTATGTTAATCATTCGAGTTATAGAAGTTGGGATTTGCCGTATGAGAGGCCATTCAGAAGGGTTAATGTATAGTGTAGGTCAGTTCAGTTTACTGATTAGGGATTCTCCTCTCTTTGTGTGACTGTAATAGAGTACAAACATATTTTCATGTCTGTATAGTTTTTTAAATTTTGCTTTGGCAAAAGTGATTTTCTTGTTTTGGACTGCACTGACAAAATTATACTATGCTTTCTTTTTTAATGCTTATTTTTGAGAGAGAGAGAGAGAGAGAGAGAGAGAGAGAATAGGTGAGCAAGCACGAGTGGTGCAGAGGCAGAGAGGGAGATGGAGGACCCAAAGCTGGCTTTGCACTCACAGCAGAGAGCCCCATGTGGGGCTTGAACTCAAAAGCCATGAGATCATGACAAGAGCTAGAGTCTGATGCTTAACCGACCCAGTCACCTCAAACTGTGCTTTTTACTGATCCAATTTTTTGAAGATTTGCATATGTTATTGATAGTATTTAGTGAATGTTATGATGCCTTAAGAAGGAAAAAAGTTATGTTTGGTGTACGTTTCATGAGGTTTGTTAATGGTTACTGAATTATGCAGCAGAAATTATAATCCAGTACTTTCAGAGAGGAAGGATCCTTCCAACTTCTAGATGGATCGTTTCAAACTAAACTGTTGCCCAGGTTGCTGAGCATGTCCTCACAGTTTCGAGGAATGCTAGTGTCCTGTTTTTAGCCAAAATAAATTGTGCATTAATATGCACAGCTAAAGATGTCCTCTGCAGTGAGACATCTGCCGCCAAACTGCTCTCCGTGAGTAGCTGCCTCTGTGGAGGAGGTCGTGTGGCTTGGGCGGTCCTTGAATAGCAGAAAACAGACTGTTTTCAAGTGATAGCTTGGTTTCCTCTTTGTAATAGGATACATTATGTTATTATGTAATGTTTGTATGTAATTATGTTTTCTCTGGCCTTCAAAATAGTTTAAATAATGTAATATAAAATATGAATAACATATTCAGCAAATACTTGAAGATAATTTGATGGCAAAGAAAAGAGAATATTTAAATCATGAGAAGTGGTTGCTCCATTTGAGTCCATGTGACTAGAGGAGAAAACAAAGAATAATTGGAAAAAAATTAAAACTGAAAAATTAAAAAAAAATTAAATCTGAGGCTAAGTGCTGTCTCGTTCCAACTATAATAGTGAGAGTTGAGAAGGGGTGGACCTTGGGACATTAAGTGGTAAAGGAGGAAGTGCAGGGTGACCTAAAGGTGGGTAGCATTCAGGTAAGTGGAGGAGGAGTACACATGGAGCTGTGCATCATGACCAACGTAAGACAGAGGCTACTGCCTTAACGGAGTAAATGGTACATGCAGGTGTCCTGGTTTGCAGAGAAGTTGAGTTGTGACGCTTCCAGAAGTAAGAACCCAGCAGTTTTTATTGGATAGGGACAGGATAAAAGCATCGTGGAGGAAAATTTGTTCAGCAGCTCATGTGAATGGTGTGCACATCAACAAATATAAATTCCCAACATTGTGTTATTCTTTTGATGTTCCATTATTTCACGTGGTATGCTATGGTGAGCAGAGATTGCATTCTAAGTCTTATGTAGATTTTGTGTTTAAAATGTCCATTTTGGAGTGCTGTGAAGAGTGGATGTTAGTCATTAGATAAATAGATTAATAAAGCAGTTCTGAGGAAGCACATGCTTTCATTCTAGAACCGCAACATTTGTCAACTCACCGCAAAGCTTGAATGTATTGAGTTAATTACTTTAAATTATTACTGAAGACACACTCTTAAAAATCAGAATATAATTTTTTACTAATCAGTAGTAATCAAAAGTTTTGCTAACTATTTTTTAGGAAGTGGCAACATTAATTGAAACTTTCTTTATACAGTTTACAAACTTAAGTGATACCTCTTGAAACATTTAAATAATACATTTATGATTATTCATCAAAGTCCTTATATAATGAAGTTGTATTACTATATTTCGCAGCTCTGATAAGTAACAAAGGTTCAGCAAAGTAGAATCCAGGGGATTGGATTAAACAGGGTGGTGTGTTATATTAATTATATGTAGGGCTACATTAAAATACACAGTGACCTCAGAATAAGCAGAAATTCTGTCTAACCCATCTCTTATCCCATTTATACAGCCTATTAAATTAGAAGAGTGAATGAACAACTTTATGCTTTTCTTTTGTTCCTTTCCAAAGAGGTAATTGAATTAGAGTAGCTCATTAAACACTTGTGTCTCCAGACCTTGAATTCCATTTGTGTACTTTCTGTAAGTAAAGTTATGGGCTGGGAAAGTCAAGAAGAGTATTTTTCTTTTTGTTGTGTAAACTCTAGAATTGTAAATAGGTGAAGCATGACATGTTTTTCTTTTCTTTTTTTCTTTTGGCAAGTTTTATTTTTTTTAATGCTCTTTATTTTTATTTTTTATACAGAGAGAGACAAAGCATGAGAGGGGGAGGGACAGAGAGAGAGGGAAACACAGAATCGGAAGCAGGCTCCAGGCTCTGAGCTATCAGCACAGAGCCCAACGTGGAGTTCGAACCCATGAACCTGAGATCATGACCTGAGCCGAAGTCAGAGGCTTTAACCAACTGAGCCAGCCAGGCTCTCCGCATGACATGTTTTTCTAATAACATTGGATTCCTTCATTTTAATGTTTATTTATTGAAGATAAGAGTTCTTCTTCGATATAGTTGTGGGCTTCCCTGGTATTGTCTCTTGCATTTTTTCCATCACTTATGAGATGGATGTGGATGATGATAGTGTAATGTTAAGGAATAGGTATAAATTGTGGCAAGGGGCCTGGAAACTTATTTATGAAATATTGGTGGAAGGTTTCTTCTGTGAATAAGCCTTGGCCTTGGATTTGTCTGACTTCTATGGAATGGGAAAGAACTAATAAGGACTGACATGTTCTGCATGGCTACAGTGGACTGAAGACCCAATGACATAGAATTAGGAGAACCAACTGTATTATAGGCGTGAGTAACAAATGGAATTGGCAGTGAATGTCTGAGGCAATGGTGGTAATAAATTCAGGTTCATTTTTGCTCAGACTTAGAGGTAAATGTTTAATTTTAGAAATGAAGCAAGGCAGTAATTGCTCCTGGGCAGGGAAAATATGTATGGTTAGCAGTTATGGTGCTTATGAGGGACTCTTTCAGTTTGAGTGAAAATGGGAATAGATTATTCATGGCCAGAGGTGTCAAGTCAGGTTCTGAGGAGAAAGGCATGTAGCCAGAAAATGAAGTCTGAAGCCTATTATACAAACTGCATAAACAGTGGGAATTAGCAGAATAAACTGCTTCAAGCTGTAGCTTGAAGAGCACAGACATTTTCAGTTAATTTATTTCACTCAAACCAGCTAAAAAATGGTGGACATCTATCATGTTTAAAGGGTTAGTTAAACCCCAGGGGGTCAATAGACTCCTAGATAGAAATCCCTTACCAAATGTTGCTTACCATCTTCTGAGGGGATAGAGAGCTGGAAATAGAAGGATGATGTAAGTGCTAGCAAAATACACTAAGGAAATTAGATATTTTGAATTTCTTGCAAAAGATTAACTTTATTTCACAATGTGGTGTGAGGGGAAGTAGTTAGAGTCACCCCCTTCTGTGCTTGCTTGTTTCGCAATGTTATGTTTTTGTGAGGGTTAAAATATCTGAGCAGTAACAAAAGCCAAGTGAAGGACAGTGGCTTTGGAAGTATGCAAAGATGAATGGGAAATTGCCTTTCATGAGCAGCATAGACACCGTTGGATAATGGAGAATACAGTGCAAATACTACAGGATTTATAATGTCAAGGATTCAGAGGGCAAAGGCACTGTTTTTATTCATTATTCTCTCTCTGTGCATCATGAAAGACATGGCCCACAGAAGTGTGGAAGGTGGTTTGTGATGCTGGAGATGGGGGGGGGGGTTGTGGACTTTTTCATTTTCTCAGTGTATGAGAAGTTTGTTTTTGTTTCTGTTTTTCAGTCGATGGGGGAACTGGAAATGCTACTGTTTCCAGGACTAGATTAAGTGCTAAGATAAAAATCATTTCTATTTTCAATGGATTTGGCCAGTAGAATTAAATGTAAAGGAGGCTCTTTCTAAAAAATCCTAAGAGGATAAAGAGCTTTTCATATTGTTATTGCTACAGTGATTTTAACCTGTATTCTAGTGGTAACGAGGAACATGGAGGGGTCAAAATGTTTTTTTATGTGCTGCTTACCAAAGTGAAGAAAATGTGGTCATTAAAAGAATAAAAGGTGGGCCAGTAGAATCTCTCAACAAAAGGGTATATTAAGAGAAAACAAGAGAAGAGGCGGTGACTTGGGATTTCTGCCTCTCCTTTGTGTCCTTATGTGGAAACAAGGGTCATATACATTTATAAACTACAAGGGGACATTTGGTTTTGTGTGTTTCTTAGTATTAGTATAAATAATGCATCTGATGTGCTATGGTAGTGTTCTAATTTTGCAGTAGTTTGAGGCGGAGTGAGAGCCTACTGGCTAGCTATGTGTGAAGCCCTGATGTTCACATTGCAGAAAGACTGAGTATTTTGGTGATAAAACCAAATGAATCCGAGGAAGTATTCAAGGGGGAGAGTGGAAGGAAACCAGGAAGTTTCCTAGCAGGAAGAAAGGACAAAAGGAGTCATTACAGTATCATGAGATACTTATTATATACCTATAATAGCCTTGAAGTTATATTACATGTTAACCTGTTTCTTATCTGCTTTCTTCTTTAATGCAGCCTCCAGGAGAATAGAGATTTTTGTCTCTTTTATTCAGTGCTATATGCCAAGTAGAAGTTACTCAATAAACACTTGAATGAAGAAATGAATAGACAGGGTTGCCTGGCTGGCTCAGTTGGTAGAGCATGAGACTCAATTTCAGAGTTTTGAGTTCATGCCTCACGTTGGATGTAGAGCTTACTTAAAAAAAATTAAAAAGGAATAAGTGACTGCATTTCACGTCTACTTTGGCCATAACATTTGTCAAAAAGAATAAAAGCAGCTAACTATAATGGAGGTCACTAACCCTAGGAGTTTGTGACTTAATGTGGTTAATGTGGATGTATATTTCATAATGTTTTGTAGAAAAAATCAGTGAGAGAAAATAGGTAAAAAAGTTATGCTTTTAATTATATTTCCTTTTATCTTGTTTGACTATATGATTATGAGGTGCTGTGATATCATTTAAGGCTGTGGAAAAAGACAAATGAGAAAAAATAAACAGAACAGCACAAGTGTCGTTGAGAGTAGGGGAGCAGTTATGTAGGTAGATGCGTATTTGTGGAGGAATTCATGTCCATCAAGAGGGGGTAAAATGGAAAGTTTCCTTACCTTCTAGCTCACCTTTTAAGTAGCAATTGGTTCTCTTTTGGGATTCAGATATTTATATGTATAAAAAGTTATTGTGTGAAATGCTTCAAACATACAGAAACATAAAGATAATAATATAAAAGTACATAGATATTCAACCCCCATTTTGAAAACAAATGTAATGAACACTCATTACTTTCCACTCATCTTTAACAAATATTTTAATTTTACTTTCAGAATAAACTTTTTAATAGAAATTACATGTTAGAGTTGAGAATCTCTTTTAACCTTTTCTAAAAAGTTTGCTTTCCATGAGATTACAAAATAATTTCTCTTATACTGGTGAGTGAGTTTAAATGATTTCAATGAGCTTTTTATTTTAAAGCCATTTTAATAATAAAAAAATTCAGTAAAGTTTTTTTTTTTTTTAAATTAAAAAGCTTAACAGAGATGCCTGGATGGCTCAGTTGATTAAGTGTTCAATTTCAGCTCAGGTCATGATCTCAGGGCTCATGAGTTCAAGCCCCACATTGGGCTCTGTGCTAACAGCTCACAGCCTGGAACTTGCTTTGGATTCTGTCTCCCTCTCTGTGCCCCTCCCCCACTCATGCTCTGTCTCTCTCTCTCTCTCTCTCTCTCAAAAATAAACAAACATAAAAAAATTTTTTTTTAATGTTTAACAATATGAACTGGTAAATGATAAAAGAGGTTTTTAAAAGTTTGGGGAAAAGTTAGTTCCATTTCTATTCAAAAGGAAATTCTTTGCAAGTAAAGCATATGTGTTTTTGGCCAACCTAACACTTCACACTTTTGTACTGTAGAAAACTTTTCTGGTGTTGGTGCTCCGTATATTTAGTTTTCAACCATGTAGAATTCTGTACAAAGTGCTAAGCTGGTAACACTGGTTACTTTGGGTGGAGAAGATTATATCACATAGAATTTGACATTCTAAATTACTTGGGAAATATATACAATTTTGTATTTTAAGTATAAATTATTTTGGAATTTAAAAAAATGTTAGAGGGCACCTGGGTGGCTCAGTCAGTTAGGCATCCAACTCTTGATTTCGGCTCACATCCCAGGGCCATGGGGTCGAGCCCCACGTTGGGCTTGGTGCTGAGCATGGAGCCCACTTAAGATTCTCGCTCTCCCTCTGCCCCTCTCTCCTACTAGTGCACCTTTCTTCTTCTTAAAAAAAAAAAAAAAGTAATGTTAAACATAGGTAGTTTTTAATTATATCCTGAAATAAGTATCGATTCAACATCTCCTTTTCATAATTGATGTGATGTGAAATGAGCAGATGCATTTACTCCTAACTAAAACTGTGTGTGTGTGTCTGCGTATGATGTATGTCTCACATCTATACATATCTCACCAGTTAAATCAGTATATTGTTTACTTATATTGTAGTACATTCATAAAATTTTAAAGAAAAAATATTTCCTTTGTAAAATCATGCTATTGTTTATGATAAATTGAAGGGGTACCATTATTTATTCCTTATTTTCATAACGAAGAATGTTTTCTAACTCAGAGTGGTAAATAATTTTTGTTTTCACACATTTGATTATGTTGCCTTGGAGGGAAAAGTAATGCTCTGCTAATTTAAGAAATTAGCAATGTGTTAATAATTTGGCAAGAGTACTCTGAGTTGTGTAACTAAAAACTGTGCATGAACCATCAGTAGAGAAAATACCTCATGTAACTTATTTATGGCATCTAATATATTATAAGTCATCTTTTTATGATACAGTGTTTTCTATTTCTAGTGATAAACATGCTTTTAGTAAATCAAAGGCAACAAAATTAATACTAGAAAAAATACAACTTTATTTTCATTTTTACTTTTTATTTTTCCTTAAAATATAGTGCTTGAGTCTCTGAGGTTCATTAATTATATTTCAGTGTAATATTTCCTTTTATTTTTATTTTAAAAAGTTTTATTGTTTACCTTTCAAAGAGAGAGAGTGCGCATGCGTGTATGTGGGAGCGGGGCAGAGAGAGAGGGAGACCTAGAATCCAAAGCAGGCTCCAGGCCCCGAGCTGTCAGCACAGAGCCCTATGCAGGGCTCGAACTAACTAACTGTGAGATCATGCCCTGAGCCGAAATTGGATGCTTAACCGACTGAGCCACCCAGGCGCCCCAACATTTTAATATTGTACTATAAACTAAGTGAAATAATTTGATCTATATTTTATGTTTCAAATGATGAGCGACATAGGGTCAAATGGTACCATGCATTTTTAAAAATGTTTTTGTGTTTTTACATTTTTACTGTCTCACTAGCCATTATTTCTTATTACTTCTAGATCAAAGAGTGGCTCTGTTTAAACTGTCAGATGAAGAGAGCGCTAGGAGGCGATCTGGCTCCAGCCCCGTCGTCACCGGAGCCCACACCGAAGGCTGCCCCTGTGAGCCCTGCACCAGCAGGGAGCAAACCACCGCCACAGCCGCAGCCCCCTTCTCCAAAGAAGGATTCGGTGCCCAAACAGGAGATCTCAAAGGCACCTGAGTCTAAGAGGCCCCCACCACTCGCGAAACAACCAACCATTCACGGCTCTCCCCCGCCTGCGGCCAAGCAGCCTCCGGCCGCGGAGCCTTCGCCCCAGCCAGCCCCTCCCAAAGAGCCCTTGGTTCCATCCGAGCAGGCCGAGGTCCCTGTGGCCGATGACAAACCAAAGGAGCCCAAGATGGTGAAGCCAGACACAGACGTTGCGTCCTCGTCGTCAGTAGCAGCACAACGTGACACTCCAGGCTCCAAAGCACAGTCCGAGGATCAAGAGATAATAACCCCGCCTCTAAAAACAGACGCAGCCAAACCCTCGCAGAGTTTTCCACCGACAGGAGAAAAAGTCACCCCGTTTGATTCTAAAGTCATACCCCGACCTGCATCAGATTCGAAAATTATTTCACGTCCTGGGCCTAGTTCTGAGAGCAAAGGTCAAAAACAAGTTGATCCAGTTCAAAAGAGGGAAGAACCCAAGAAAGCACAAACCAAAATGAGTCCTAAGCCAGATGCCAAGCCGATGCCAAAAGGGTCACCTCCACCCCCAGGGCCACGACCTCCCGCTGGCCAAACTGCCCCCACATCTCAACAGCCCCCAAAGCCTCAGGAGCAGTCGCGCCGTTTCAGTCTGAATCTGGGAAGTATTACTGATGCCCCTAAATCGCAGCCCACGACTCCTCAAGAAACGGTGACTGGAAAACTCTTTGGGTTCGGAGCATCCATCTTCAGCCAGGCATCGAGTTTAATCTCCACAGCAGGCCAGCCGGGGTCTCAATCTCAGAGTGCACCGGGGGCCCCAACAAAACCAGGCCCTCCTCCTTCACAGCCACCTCCTTCTCAGGGGCCCCCCAAACCCGCAGGTCAGGTACCTCCAGCACCGGCAAAGGTTGTACCTGCGAAAAAGGAAACAAAAGCTCCAGTAGTTGAAAAATTAGAGCCCAAATCTGAACAAGTTCCCACAGTAAAAAGAACAGAAGCAGAAAAGAAGCCTCTGCCTGTTAAGGATAGCAAACCTTCAACGGCTGAGCCTCAAAAGACTGTCCTTCCCCCCAAATTGGAGAAAACTCCCAAATCAGAATCAGCCTGTCCTCTTTGCAAAACTGAACTCAACATAGGTTCTAAGGATCCTCCTAACTTCAATACCTGCACCGAATGCAAGAACCAAGTGTGTAATCTCTGTGGATTTAACCCTACGCCACACTTGACTGAGGTAAGCAATTTATATGTTACTTATGGGTGTGACTATATCATTTTTATTCTGAACTATTTTGGTCACCAAATTTCTGAACAAAGAACCTCCAAAAGATAAATAAACAAAAACATTTCTAGTAAAGAAGGCATATCGATATTGATGTCGTAGAAGAAGTTTCAATTACTTATTACATGCTTACTTTCTTACTAAAGGCTCATATCATTTGTGTTTTTCTGGATTATGCGCCAGAAGTAAGAAGATGAAATAAGTCAATAATATAATTTAGTAATTATCCCAATCCTTCATGAATTATAGACCTGCAACTGTGGAATCATATCCAGTTTTCACTGATTAATGCCAAATAAGGGTTCTCATTTACTGTTCCCATGATCTCCAATCCCTTCTGTCTCTACTACCTTACAGGAAGTTTTCTTTGCTTGCAGATCCCAAAACAACATGAGGTCTGTTATTTTACAAAAATTGTTAAGAACTTAGTGTAAGTTAATATTGCTTATTCGAAAATACTGACTCAAACATATGATACCTAGATTTTTTATAATTCTCTTTGTGCTGTTACTGACAAATATTATAGAGTACTTTATTAAGAAATGTGTAAAAAATACATGGGTTTCAGTGACTGATGTCAAGGAATTGTGTTTTTATTTATTTTTATTTTTTTTATGGGATGATGAGACATTTTCTCCAAAATGTAAATGACCTAAAAGTGGATGGCAAATTTCTACCTAACACAGTTATAGAAGAATGAATCTATAAGCGGTAGTAATGTGTTAAGGCTATTGGAGTATTTGAATCTCGGGTAACTGAGGGGTTAAGTGATTGCTGCTGTCTTGGGTGTTTAATCATTATTTAGGCATTGAATTTTAAATGATTGTTCATTGTTTTTTATACACATCAATAATACTTAAGGATTATTTTATTCTACTCTCTTTGATTTTGCGATTCATTGGAATGGAAAAATTGAACAGATTTTCGCAACTACACAAAAGAAGCTGTAGAGATTGTGTTGTTTTCAAGTTAAGTTTTTTTTGAAGAATATAAACCATATACAATTTTTATTCTTTTACCTTTAAAAGACTTAGGTTGCTTTGACATAACACCATACGAAAGTATTGTTTCTACAGACTTAAGCAGATTTTTATCTTCTTTATCTGTGATGAATAAAGTTAACTAAGATCAACTGAAAAGGCAGATTTGGTTTCCCTCAGCACTTCCTAAGTGGTAACAACTGTAATTATTACTTGCAGTGTTTTGGATTCAATGCAAAAGCAAAACAAAAAGCAAACCTTAAATTTCTTCCATATATTTAGAAGAGTTGTTTTTGGTTGTGTTTTCATGAAGCAGAAAATTTTGTATTTATTTCATAGACTTACAGAATTGTACCCTTTAATGAGGAGCCTTATGGTGTCAACACAGTGTAGTTTAATACTTATAAAACAAACTGCATCACTAATCTTGTTTGTGTATTTTTTTAATGTCTTTATTTTATTTTGAGAGAGAGAGGCACAGAATGAGCGGGGGAGGGGCAGAGAAAGAAGGAGACACAGAATCTGAAGTAGGCTGTAGTCTCTGAGCTGTCAGCACAGAGCCCGATGTGGGGCTCAAACCCACAGACTGTAAAATCATGACCTGAGCTGAAATTCGACACTTAACTGAAGGAGCCACCCAGATGCCCCGAAACTGCATCACTAAAAACAAAATATAATGTCTGCATTTAAAATGTATGTTGGACACTAAAAAAACTGTAGTATAGAGGGAGGACTTAGTGTCTGTGTCTTTGTATAAATGTATCTGTATATATTTTGACCATAGTGGTTACTAGAATCTAGTCAGTGTTTGGAGGTATGAAATGAGAGCCCTTGGGCGGAAAGCAATAAGCTTTTCAGGAAAATCTTTGGTTTTATGTGTGTTGGTAAATTAAATTTTGGAGGTGGTAATTTGGAAAGGAGAGTTCTTGAATAAGGCACAGAATTTCCGAGGCCATATGTGAAATTTCAGTGGTTTGAAAACATAAATGGTCTCAAGTATTCAGTTGGTTTAGGTGAAGTCCTATTTTAAATATGATCAGTGGGATTTAGGCTCTTACTGTTCAGAATATTTTGCAGTATGGTAATTTATTTGAATTTGGAAGATCATATTTCAGAGGAGAAAAAAATCTGGTGTTAACAAAAGCAGTTGGCTAGTGTTCCTAGCATAGCTTAAACATGCTAATCCGTATGAAGTTTTCAGTTAGTATGAGGCCTTGGAGCTCTTTAGTCCTTAGGTAAAGTCCACTGGCTGACCTGGAATCAAGGGAGTGAATGATGCTAGTTGAATTAATCACTGTTCAAGTATTCCTATGATGGTTATTACCCCAAAGGACTTCAGAGGATTGGCAGAAAGAGGTAGATGAAAAGAAGGCACACTGTGCTTGCATATGTGTGTGCATATATTTCCAGAAAATTGTAACTACGATTTATAGACTTGTGGTGCTCTCCCAGAGTTCTTAACTGCTAATCTCTGCTCATTTCCTTCAGTTAGGAGTGATTAGGAGAGCATCTTCTCCCTGATCATTGCCGTAGTTCTATGCTTTCTCCCCTCTGCTTATGGTATTTGTTTCTTGTTATCTAATATTTTCTGCTCTTTCATTCTAGTTTTAGAGGGCACGTTCAGAAAATACTCAGACTTTATGCCTGCGGTGCAAAGAAATGGTATTTCTAGGAAAGGATTCAACTATTTCCATGTATTTTTCTAATAAGGCACATTTAACTTCATATTATGAGCCTCTGCCTCCACCGTACCTCATCACCATGAGGCAGCACCACTTTTCCCATGGGTGCCGTCTGCCTTCTGTTCTCTGGTGCTGAGAAGGGCTGGTTATGCGGCCTAGGGAGCCAGAGAGAGTAGTCCCCCCTCCCCCGCACAGTAGTCAAACTCGTCTCTGAGGCTGCTTCCTGCTTCTCATACCCTGCATCCCCCACAACACCTGAGCTGTGCCAAGGGCTGCCAGAGGGCCCTGGGGTGTAGCCAGGCTTCAGCCTAAGCTTCAGGGTTTAACTGTTTGAGGCCAAGTTTGTATAAATGACACTGTAATCCATTAGCCTCTGAGAGCAAGGAAAAACTCTTTTAGGCTTTAACTTCTGGTAATTCAGAGAACATCTTAGGAATCTTAAAAGCAGCAGCAAGGCTTTCTGAAAGAGCTAGTCTTAGAGAATCTGGAAGCATCCTGAGAAAAACAGCCTAAATTGACAATCCATTTACCTAGTGAATTTTAATAATTCTAGTTCAGTTCAAATGCATAAGGGACTCAAAGTTACTCATAGTGGGTGTTTATTTTATTGTTCTTACTATACTTCTGAAAAGTAGTTTTGCACTATGGGAATAAAACTTAAAACCATGTCTCCTTATGTTTCAGGAAGTACTAGGGTCATAATTCTGCTTCCTTAGTAAGATGATTATGCATGGCCTAAATGCTGTAGGAATAACTAGCGTATATTTGTCACCAGGCACCAAATGGGCCTTTTGAGCCAATTAAGACCCAGTGGTGTAACTTCCTCATTTTCTGTCAAATACCCCAGGAAAGCCTCGTGGGCATGCGCTCTATTTCTTAGTTTGGTAAACACATATCCTGCTTTTCCTTTAAAAATCATTACTTGGAGCACCTGGGTGGCTCAGTCAGTTAAGTGTCCAACTTCGGCTCAGGTCGTGATCTCACGGTTTATGAGTTTGAGCCCCATGTTGGGCTCTGTGCTGACGGCTGGCTGGGGGCCTGGATCCTGCTTTGGATTCTTTCTCCTTCTCTCTCTGCCACTCCCCTGTTTGTGCTCTGTCTCTCAAAAATAAATAAATGTAAAAAAAAAATTAAACAAAAAGTAATTACTTAACTCTTTAAAAATTAAATATATCCGGTACTAAAAAGCACATAAGTACATACAGACATGGCAAATTAAAGACAGAAAGAATAATAATAAATTGATAAGTAGAAAACACTTACACCAATAATTATTTTTAAGATAATCACCTAATGGAGATCTGCATTCCCTGTGACTACTTCTGACATCCCTGGCAGAGAGGGATGCCTGATAGCCCTTTTTTGCTTACATGAGAAAGTTGACAAATCTGTGGGTAGAAGCAAAATTAATGGTTCTTAAGTTCTAGGAGAATTTTGGTATGTTGCCTTTATAATAAGTATGTATTTAGTCAGAAAATCCAGTAGGGATTTAAAAGAGAGATTTTTGTTTCAAGAAATTTAATCAAAAAGTAATTTCTCCATTAGTCTTTTTTCCTATCCACTTTTAGGTGGTTAATATTCTATTCTATATGAGAGTTCTCTATCCTAATCTTAACATGTGGTTATGTAACATTTCTTCACATGATTGAACACTTCTTAAGTATTATTAAAAATGAGTATTACTTAATTTTTTGGATACATAGATATGTTTTTTGTACATACTCTTCTCATATTAGGGATTTAGATTGTTTGATTTTTTTCATTATAAATAAGATGAACATTTTTGGATGCAAAATGTATTGTATTTGTAACTGTTTCCCAAGGAAAGCTTACTAGTACTAATGTTACCAAATCAGGAGACAAGGACCCTGAAGTGTCAGACTCTCTTTGGAGATGGTAAAGCAGTTGACATTGGCACCACTGGTGTCACCTGATTCCTTTCTTACTGTGTCTTCTCCATTCTTGGATAATAACATTTAAAGTGATATTTGTTAATTTGGAAGTCTAAAATCACTGTAATATTATTCCTTTGATGTGTATTTCTTTTATTATGCTTTTGTTTGAATATTAGAGACAAATAGATGATTTTAATTATGATACAGACAAAATATTGTATAGGCATTATGGGAAAAGATAAACTGCTGTCATTGCTGCTGGGTTATTACCCCCTTTTTAAAATTTTTCCTTTTGCACCAGGCTGGTGTGAGACAGCCATTTTCCTCACAACAGCTTTGTTGGGTAGGTTTTACAGTGATTTTGGAGGTGAGGAAAATGACTATCAGAGGGGCAGCTCTCAAGCCATGGAGGTATCATTCAGAGCCCTCTCTCCTGTAATATGTTTGAGTGACCTAGGGAACTTGAAAACAAATGCCTCTCATTCTGTCCTCCTTTACCTATAAGTTGTGTCAGTTGGTGATTACGAGGCCTTTAATACCAGCAAATTGGCTGATATGTGCTTTAAAGCCAGGTCACATCTGGGGGCCACAGAATAATGGTGGCTGTGTTACATTGTTGGACTTGGAAGGATGGGCCGATCAAGAGGTTCAGAAGCACAGAGGCCAGCATCATTGCATTATTTTTCTTTCCAGATAAGTCCACCAACTGGTCACCATTTATTTAGAGCTGAAAGAGACTAGGCGATGAGATGATATCCCTGCCTTTGTATATAGTGAGTGTGAGGACATAAAGCATACTTCCACCAGCTGCCAGAAATACTATTATATTCCTGCCCGTGAATGCAAATTATAAACATTTAGGTGATCCATTCGTGGTAAGGGAGTTGTTAATCCTTGCTTCTCCCAACACTTCTGTGTAGACTCCTTCGCTACATTCCCAGGAGTGGGATTCCTGGACCATGGGCTATCTATATCTCAAACTTGTTCTCCTCCAGGCATTTGTATCAGTTTATATTCTGACCAACTTCTCATACATTCTGCTCTTTCTCTCGAGATGGATTGTCTGGTAAGGTTGTCACTGGACGAACGTGGCTAATGAGCACTGTGGCTAACTAACTTAACCTAAGAATATTACAGGTGTGAAAAAAAACCTGTGGATTTCAAAACCTCAGTATGAAAAAAAAATGTAAAACATCTCATTAATAATTTTATGTTGATTACTATTGTATAAAGCTTTTCTTCCTTAAGTATTGCTGCTATTACTGCCTTTTCATCACATAACTTTGTTGTTGGCTATGCTCATGCATGACAATATATTGCTGTGTCGGATATTTCTTTCTCTCTAAGAAAAACACTAATACTATTAGATTTCTTGATCTCTGATTGTTTTTTCCAGAGCTAATTTTCCTCATATTACATAAGGTAGCTAGTCTTTTTTGCACTTACTGCTGAGCAGAGAGGTCTCCGGTCTCTCTCATCATCAGGAGGCGCGGTACAAATGCCTGGCCTGGTCTGGCCCAAGGATCAGTGTTCTCAAGTGCTGGTCATCATCATTAAGAGCTATCTGTCCTACACACTAGCACCATGAGACTGAGTCTTCAGCTTAGGACATCTTCTCTACTGATCCCTCAGGTACCAAGTTCTTTTCAGAACTTTTGGATCTGTTTATATTTGACCTGTGGCTTTAGGTAAAAATCATCAGTTTTTGGGTCAGTTGCTACCAGGAAACCCAGCAATACAAAATATTAGAACTTATATCATCTGGTCTGCTTTTTTCCCTTTCTCTTCTTGATGGCTGTTTGTTTTATTTTTAAAAATTTATTCCAATAATTTCAATTATAGAAGTATATATATGTATACATACACATATATACACACACACACATATATAAAACAATCCATTCAGTACTGAAGTGTCTGTGAAGTGGAATGTACTTCATATTAAGAACTAGGTATCTATTCAAACCTATCCTTTTCTCTTTTGCTTTTTTTATAATTTTGATTGATGTGTAATTGACATAGAATATTAAATTAGTTTCAGGGGCGCCTGGGTGGTTCAGTCGGTTAAGCCTCCTACTTTGGCTCAGGTAAGATCTCGTATTAGTGGGTTCAAGCCCTGTGTTGGGCTCTGTGCTGACAGCTAGCTCAGAGCCTAGAGCCTGCTTTGGATTTTCTGTATCCCTCTCTCTGCCTTTCCCCTGCTCATGATCTGTCTCTGTATCAAAAATAAATAAAACATTAAAAAAAATTTAAATTAGTTTCAGATGTACAACAGTCATTCAACAGTTACAGATGTTATGAAATGCTTGCCACAATAAGTATATTACAACATTATTGACTGTATTCCCTATGCTGCACTTTTCAACCCCATGACTTTCGTATTTTATAATTGGAAATCTGTGTCTTTTAATCTCCTTCATGCATTTTACCCATTCCCCCCACCCCTTTTCCTTTGGCAGTCATCAGTTCTCTATAAGTCTGTTTCTTTTCTGTTTGTTTGTTTGCTCATTTGTTATTTAGATTCCACATAAAAATGAAATTATGATATTTGTCTTTTTCTGGCTTATTTCACTTAGTGTAATACCCTCTGCGTCCACCTTTGTTGTCGTGAATGGCAAGATTTCATTCTTTTTTATAGCTGAATGATATCCCTTCTATATATGTACTGTATCTGCTTTATCCATCCATCTATTGATGGACACTTGGGTTGCTTCCATATCTTAACTATTGTAAATAATGCTGCAGTAAACATAAGGGTGCATATATAGTTCCCAATTATTGCTTCTTTATTCTTAGGATAAATACCCAGTAGCAGAATTACTGGATCATATATGGTAATTCTGCTTTTAATTTTTTGAGGAACCTCCATCCTGTTTCCATGGTAATTGTACCAGTTTACATTCCTACCAATAGTGCACGAGGTTCCCTTTCCTTCACATCCTTGCCAACACTTGGCTTTTTATACTAGCCATTCTGACTGGTGTGAGGTGATACCACTGCGGTTTTGATTTCTGTTTCTGTGATCATTAGTGATGTTGAGCATCTCTTCACGTTCCATTGGCCATCTCTGTGTCTTCTTTTGGAAAAGTGTCTACTCAGGTCCTCTGCTCATTTTTTAATTGGATTTGTTTGTTTTTTTAGGGAGTTGAGTTGTATCACTTCT
>NC_043701.1:70493387-70505527 GCF_006229205.1 Suricata suricatta | reverse complement strand
ACACACACACACACATATACATACATATATATGTATATATATATATCCTTTATTATGTTGAGGGGTGTTCCTTCTGTATCCACTCTGTTGAGAATGGGTTGAATTTTGTCAAATGTTTTTCCTGAATCTTGAGATCATTATGTGGTTTTTTTCTTAATGCTTATTTATTTATCTAGAGAGAGAGAGAGTGAGCATGCACACACATGAGGGAGGGGCAGAGAGAGAGGGAGAGAGAGAATCCTGAGTAGGCTCCACACTTAACACAGCCCGTTGCAGGGCTCAGTCCCATGATTGTGAGATCATGACCTGAGCTGTCTTTAAGAGTTGAATGCCCAACCAGCTGAGACACCTATGCGCCCTAATTATTTGGTTTTTAATCTTCATTTTGTAAATTACATTGATCAATTTGTGTATATTGAATCATCCTAGCATCTTTGGAATGAATCCCTCTTGATCATTGTTAATGATCCTTCTAATATGTTGTTGAATTTGGTTTGCTAATATCTTGTTGATGATTTTTGCCTATATACTCATCTGGGAATTTATTCTTATTGTAGTGTCTTTGTCTAGTTTTGGTATCAAAGTAATGTTGTCTCATAGATTGCATTTGGAAGCATTTCTTACTCTTTTTTCTAAAAAATAGTTTGAAAAGAAAGGCATTAATTCTTTTTAAAAGGTTCATTAGGGGCATCTGGGTGGCTCAGTTGGCTAAGCATGTGACTTCACTCAGGTCATTATCTCGCAGTCTTTGAGTTCAAGCCCCACATCAGACTCTTTGTTGACAGCTCAGAGCCTGGAGCGTCTTTGGATCCTGTGTCTTTCTCTCTCTCTGCCCCTTCCCTGCTCATATTCTGTCTCTTTCTGTCCCTGTCTCTCTCTCTCAAAAATAAATAAACATTAGAAAAGTATTAAAAAAGGTTCATTAGAATTGACCTGTGAAGTCATCTGGTCCTGGACTATTGTTTGTTGGAATTTGTTTGATTACTGATTCAGTTTTGTTGCCAGTAATTGATCTGTCCAGATCTTAAATATCTTTGTGAATAAGTCTCACAAGTTTCTGTGTTTCTAGATGTGGTATATCTTGCAACTTCTCTCTCTCTCTTTCTTTTGGTTTTATTTATTTGAATCCTCTCTCTTTTTTTCTCTATGAGTCTGGCTAAAAGTTTATAATTTTGTTTATGTTTTTAAAGAACCACTTTTAGTCTATTGATTTTTTCTGTTGTTTTCTATTCCATTTATTTCTGCTTTGATAATTATTATTTCTTTCTTTGTACTAACTTTGGGCTTTGTTTATTCTTTTTCTAATTCCTTCAGATAAAATGTTGGGTTGTGTATTTAAGGGTTTTTTTTCTTGAGATAGGCCTATATTGCTATAAACTGCCCTCTTAGAACTGCTTTTGCTATACCCCAAAGCTTTTAAATTGTTTTATTTTCATTTGTCCCCAAGTATTTTTTTGATTTCTTCTTATGATTATTTTGCTAAAGAAGTCCTTTTTACATTTATATTATAAAAATAGCCTTCCACATGTATCATAAACATGTAATACTGTTTTTCACTTCAAGTCACTTATTTATCTGTAATTATTATTATTAGTTTTTGGTGTATAATTGCTAAAGGGTTTAATTTTACATATTCACAGTGCATGGCCACTTGCCACCACAGTATTTACTAAGTAATTCATTCTTTTCACTCTGATTTCAAACTATTTTTTATTATAATTCCAGTATAATAACATACAATGTTATATTATAATGTGTACAATATAGTGATTCAGCATTTCTATACATTACTCAGTGCTCATCATAGCAAGTTGATTCTTAATCCTCTTCCTCTATTTTACCCATCCTCTCCCCTCTGCTAACCATTAGTTTCTTTGTATTTAAGAGGTTTTTTTTTCTTTTTTTCTTTCTTGAATTCCACATGAGTGAAATCATATGGTATTATTCTTTCGTTTCGCTTCAGTATTAGGGTAAATACCCAGTAGTGGAAGTACTAGATCTTATGATAATTCCATTTTCAAGTTTTTGAGAAATTTTATTTACTGTTTTCCATACTGGCTGTGCCAGTTTGCATTTTCGTTAGTAATGCTCGAGAGTTCCTTTCTCTACACATCCTCACTAACTCTTGTTTCTAGTGTTTTTGATTTTAGCCATTCTGATAGGTGTGGTTTTTGAATTTCTCTGATGATGAATGATGCTGAGCATCTTTTTATGTGTCTGTTGACCATCTATATTTCTTTTCTTGGATAAATGTCTGTTCATGTCTTCTGCCCATTTTCAACTGGGTTAGTTGTTTTTTTTGTGTGTGCTGACTTGCATAGATTCTTTATATATTCTGTACTAACACCTTATTGATATGCCATTTGCAAATATCGTCTCTCACTTGGTAGATTGTCTTTTGGTTTTGTGGATTGTTTCTTTCTCTTCACAGAGGCTTTTTATTTTGATGTAGTCTCAGTAGTTTATTTTTGCTTTTTCCTCCTTGCCTCAAGAAAGGCAAAAATGTTGAAAAATACTGATATGACTGATGTCAGAGAAATTGATGCTTGTGCTCTCTTCTACGATTTGTGTAGTTTAAGGTTTCATATTTAGATACTTAGTCCATTTTGAGTTTAGTTTTGTGTATGGTGTAAGAATGTGGTCCAATTTCATTCTTTTGCATGTAGCTGTCCAGTTTTCCCAACACTATTTGTTGAAAACACTTTCTTTTTCCTATTGCATGTTCTTGCCTTCTTGTCTCCTTTGTTGAAGATTAGTTGACTATATAATCATGGGTTTATTTCTGGGTTCTTGATTCTGTCCCATTGATCTGTGTGTTGTGTGTGTTTGTGTGTGTGTGTGCGTGCGCATGCGCATGCCTACTGGTACCATATTGTTTTGATTACGATGGCTTTGTAGTATATCTTGAAATCTCAGATTGTGATACCTCAAACTGTTTTCTTCTTCAAGATTGTTTTGGCTATTCAGGGTCTTTTGTGGTTTCATACAAATACTAGGATTTTTGGTCTAGTTTTGTGATAAATACTTTTGGTATTTTGATAGAGGTTGCATTAATTCTTTAGATTTATTTGGAAAATATAGACATTTTAGCAATATTTATTCTCCTAACCCATGAGCATGGACTATCTTTCTGTTTAGTTTGTGTTATTTTCTATTCTTCATCAGTTTTTATAGTTTCCAGAGAACAGATCTGTCTACTCCTTGGTTACATTTATTCCTAGATATTTTATTATTTTTGGTGCAATTGTAAATCAGGCTGTATTCCAAATTTTTTGTTCTGTTATTTCATTGTTAATGTATAGAAATGTAATGGATTCTGTATATTGATTTTATGACCTCACCGAATTCATCTATCATTTCTAGTAGTTTTTTCATGGAGTCTTTAGGAATTTCTATACTTGGTATCATGTCATCTACAAAGAGTGGAAATTTTACTTCTTTCTTACCAATTTGTATGGCTTTTATTTCTTTTTGATGTCTTATTGATGTGGCTAGGATTTCCAGTACTATGTTGAATAAAAGTGGCGAGTGTGAACATCCTTGTCTTCTTCCTGATCTTAGGGGAAAAGCTCTCAGCTTTTCACTATTGAGTATAATGTTAGCTGTGTGTTTTCTATATATGGTCATTTATGTTGAAATGATGTTCTTTACACTAATTTTTAGTGCTACATTTATCATGTAACAAATTTATATTAAAACAGTTCACTCTTCGGGGCACCTGGGTGGCTCAGTCAGTTAGGTCTCTGACTTAGGCTCAGGTCATGATCTCACTGTTGGTGGATTTGAGCCTTGCTTTGGGCTCTGTGCTTACAGCTCAAAGCTGGGAGCCTGCTTTGGATTTTCTCCCTCTCTCTCTCTCTTTTTCTTTGCCCTGCCCCAACCCTGCTGGTGCTCTGTCTCTCTCAAAAATAAATAAACATAAAAAAGTTCACTCTTCTGGATTCTTTAATATGTAATATTAGTTAAATGGCTAGTCAGTAGTTTTAGTACCTTACTATAGTTTTAATGTTTAAAAATATTATGTATCAATGAAAATCTAAGAAAAAGTCTAGTGATAGGGCATGTACCTGCCCAGGATTTGACTTTATTTTATTTATAAGCTAATAAATTAGCTTTTCCTGTTTGTAGATGCCAATCATTGATATGGCAGTCCTGGGTCAGAAACCAGGGACTTTATTACTCACACCACAGCAGACCGTGTGAACATCAGCCTATGTGCATCAGTTCACCTTGCCTGCCACGCTGATGTGGATTGTGTGATATGGGCCTTCATTGATACTGCACATGTAGTGGGTCTGAGTCACTTATGAGACCACTGTGCTTGTCGAATCCACCTCTTTTATTGCAAATTGTAAGCCAGCCTATTCTTTGCTCTACTGAGAGACATGACCTCATCCTTTTAGGTTGCCTACTCCACACACATGCCTGAGAAATGGCCAAAGTGAAAAGCAGCCAGAGCCTTGCATTGTTGGCATAAACTCTATAAGGTACGCAGGAACAGGAGAGACTGAGGATTCTCTTTCCTAAGAGGCATTAATAAGCCAGTAGATTTAAAAAATGCTTTTTAATGTTTATTTTTGAGAAAGAGAGAGACAGAGTATGAGTGGGGGAGGGGCAGAGAGGGAGAGAGAGAGAGACAGATTCCAAAGCAGGCTCTAGGCTCTGAGCTATCTGCACAGAGCCTGAGGTTAAGTTGGACACTTAACTGACTGAGCCACCCAGGTGCCCCAATCCAATGAATTTTAAGCTTAAAATATTATGAAATTTCTTAAAGTGATATTAAACATGGAAACCAAGGAGAGTAAACAGTGAAAATTGAAAGTAGGCTAGTTGAGGGCAATTTCAACCACTTGACTGTGAGCTGGACGCTGCCCATTTGGAAACCTCTCTAATTCTTCTAAAAACATTTTTTTAAATGATTTATTTATTTTTGAAAGAGAGAGACAGTACAAGTCGGGGAGGGCAGAGAGAGAGGGAGACAGAATCCATGAAGCAGGCTCCAGGCTCTGAGCTGCCAGCACAGAGCCTGAGGTGGGGCTCGAACCTGTGAACCATGAGATTGTGACCTGAGCTGAAGTCACATGCTCAACTAACTGAGCCACCCAGGTGCCCTGGGAAACCTCTCTTATTCTTGAGCCTGCTTATCTTCCAACTCCATGGATCTTCCATTATAAAAGGGTACTTCTCAAACTTCCAACTTAGATTAAGAAAATTGGGCTCAGAAAACTAAAATTATATGCTTAAATTTGGGACCAGGTAGTGGTTGCTAACTACCAAATAAAAATTCTCTTCATCAAGTTAGTTTTTTGCAGCTCCTTTTAACAACTCCCTCGTTTACTTTAAACTTTGCTGAACAGGAACAAATGGACAAAACAGACCATTCAGTCTTTTATTCAAACAAGCATTTCTCCAGCAGAAACTACATGCTTCAGAATTTAATATGTATTAACATTTTCTTGTCCCACTGTATGGGGGATACATAATCCTACAGATTGATATAATGTTAAAACATTTGAATATCAATCCAATGGCTTTTTCACTATACAGATTTATGACTCTCAGATTACTCTTCCATTAAATTTTAGAAATCTTTTTAATCAGATGACAAAACTATATTTTTGTTCTACATATGATACTGTATACTACTAATAATGTAATTTACATGGTCATTGTATAAAGATTTTTTTTTACTGTAGGAGAAAAACAGTGATAATAGTTATTTATATGATGGAAGCAGTGTTTTGCTTTAATATTTTCTCATATTTGGAATTACATGTATATCTAATACACATATATATGTATGTGTTATATACACTTTTATATATGTTTAGTTTTAGATCTAAAATAGAAATTTTCCTGTCAAGAATTAGGACTCAAAATACTACAAGGTTTAATTTTGGGAGAAAACATACATAGTGTTGTGTATTGACATATAGAAGTGTAAGTCACCTCTACCCTGTCAGTTTCTAAAATGTGTAGTGTCAAATAAAAATAGAATCAGGAGAAATAGAAATATGTGTTACATATTGAATTAGCCATTGGAATAAAAAGTACCTCAATATCTATGTGTGGAATGCCTCATTTTGGAGTTGAATTCTTTTTTGTTTCTCTTTTGCTTTTTAAAAATGTTATACCAAAGGCACCTGGGTGGCTCAGTCTGTTAAGCATGAGACTCTTGATTTCAGTTCAGGTCCTGATGTCATCGTTTGTGAGACTGAGCCCTGTTTCAGGCTCTCTGCTGTCATCATGGAGTCTGCTTGGAATTCTGTGTCTCTCAAAATAAATAACTAAATTAAATGTTATAAGAAAATGTGTTTGTGGACACTTAAAAGACATGTGCCATTTTAATTTACCCATTTGGGAAGCCACAGAAAGAATGGATGTTCTCTTAAAGTATTAGTTTGTTATTGCTATAATAAAGCTGTTTTAACAGTTAATAAATATAAGTAAATGATGGCTGTGAGTACATCTTGTTTTGAAGTCCTGAAATTAGCTGTATATTCACTTCGATTACCTTTTAGGCATGTCAGAGTATTAATTACTCTACTTTTTTCACCTAGTTTGGGTTTATTTCACTATTTCATAACTTTGTAAATAGAAGGATTTTTCTCAACATACCATATATTGTTACTCTTCTAATCATCTCAAAGTGATATCACCAGCAATTTTCTTTTGCACCTGCTGAAAATAGAACGTTAATACCTGAGTCAAACTTCCAAAGGAAAGCTAATTAAAGCACTTGGTAAACAATGTAACTGTTCATTAAATAAACTGTGAGATTACCTGCTAATTTTTTCTCTTTAGTTAGCCTTCATGAAATTCTGTGGACTTCTAACATCTATTATATGTCATGTATTTATTCTTCCATTCTTGTGTAATTCATCAACATACTGCAATACGTGAATAACTACTAAAAAAATACTCTCCACTTTCAAAAGAACATTCATACAGAAGTAATTACGTAACTATTATCTAAGTATACAAAACTGTTAATGATAGACTTAAGAAACTTAAATAGAAGCAAATAGTGTCAGCTAAGTGCTGCCAAATAAGAGATTGAATATGTTTCATGGCTTTTATAAAAAGAATCATTCTCTATTTGAAGTTTACTTATTTTTGAGAAAGAGAGAAAAAACATGGGTGCATGAATGGGGGAAGGGTAGAAACAGGGAGAGAGAGAATCCCAAGCAGCTCCATGCTCAGTGGAGAATCCTAAGGCAGGTCTTGATCCCACAAATGCGAGATCATGAGCTGAGCCAGTGTCAGGAGTCGGATGCTTAACCGACTGAGCCACCTAGGTGCTCCAAGGATCATCCTTTATTTAAAAACTGTGCATGCTTATCAGAATTCTTAATCACTGAGAGTCCCTTTTCTCATAGCATTGTAATATAGTATAAAGATATCTACCAATTGATGGACCCAACACAATTTGATGCTTGTCTCAATAATCTAGGACATTTTCTCTAATGTATTTTATTGAAGTGTAGTCTCCCCAGATGCTACACTAAAGATGTGTTCCTTGGTCAAGAAAATTGGCACATGCTTCATATTTAATCTCTTTTAGAGATATCAATTGCGTATATTAACACAGTGGGAGATCTTTAAATATAGAAGTTTGTTTTACCTAGTATATAAAAAATTTATTTTACCACACAGTCTTTTTATTTATTTGGCATAATTGGTTTCTGGAAGACACATATTGCTCAAGAAATAATAGTATTTGAAATATTAAATACATTTGAATTGATGTTTTCATTATCTTACTCCTAGAAGTCTTTCTTTTACCTGCAGAGCAATAAATTACACCATCTAGGGAAAATTTCCATTAAAATGTACCACACGCATACTGCCTATTCAACATTTCCCATATTGGAGTCATCATCTTGTCTCCATGTTTGCTCTGAGGTGCTCCCTGTGTTGCTGAAAGGCGTGACAGATCCCGAGAGCGATTCCACATTTCTGTTTCTGTTTCACTTCCCAGGAGCTGTGGCTTTTAATTACGATTGGTTCTACCTGCTAAAGGTATATTTGTTTGCTTCTGTTTAAACAAAAATTTTTTTTGTTCTTTATTTTTTTGAGAGACAGAGAGTGAGTGGGGGAGGGGCAGAGGGAAAGGGAGACACAAAATCCAAAGCAGGCTCCAGGCTGTGAGCTGTCAGCACAGAGCCCGACATGGAGCTTGAATCCACAGATGGTGAGATTGACTTCAGCCGAAATCAGATGCTTAACTGACTGAGCCACCCAGGCGCCCCTGCTTCTGTTTTTCTTATCCTCACTGTTAGAACCTTTTCCAAGGCCTTATGTATCATCTCCGTTATAGCAGTGGAGCCTGAACACTTTATTTGGGGGAAACTCAGTTTCTTAAATTCAGACTCCCAGAAGTTGCGGATTATTTGTGCAGTGTCCTTGTTTACCGTGTTCTATGGGATCTCTCTTCGTTTAAGAGTATATTCAATGTCGTGATCAAAGTATGCACTTTGGGTTCTCCATGCCTTTCCTTGGGCCTCAGACTCCCCACATATGTATTTACCTCCTATCCATTCTTTGAGATTCATCTGAAACATCGTTTCTATTCATGTCCTAATACTTCAGTCAGGCTTTCTTCTACAGTGTTGCAGTTGTCTCCTTGCTTGTGTAATGTCACCAGCAAGTGACACCTGGGGTGGTATCAGTACCATTAAAATGCTAGCCCATGCTGGGTAGTCAGTCATGTTTGTTCAGTGAGGGAAGAATAGAACTTGGGCAAATGGCATATGGAGGGAGATGCATGCTTCATGTTAATGACATTAAACTTGTAGTTAGAAATAGTTTGAAACTTACTCAGTCCTCTGTTGGCTGCAAGTCTTTTTAAAGTCCTTCAAAATCTTATACATCTATTACATCTAATAAGTATCTCTATTCCTGGTTTTTTTTTTTTTTAAGTTTATTTTGAGAGAGAGCAGGGAAGGGGCAGAGAGAGGGGAAGAGACTCTCAAGCAGGCTGCACACTAAGCACAAATCCTGACACGGGGATCTATCTCATGAACCCTGAGATCATGACCTGAGCTGAATTCAGGAGTTAAATACTTAACTGACTGAGCCATTCAGATGCCCCTCTTTACCCATGTTCTTAAAGTATAGAAGGATTAGAAAGATGAGCTTTTTTTTTTACATGAAACATAAGAACTTTCTATTTTTAGTTGTTTTGCTAAAAAATTATGTTGATGAGGCTAACGTAGACCACTATTTATTACTATAATCTGCCACCTACTTTCCATAATGCAAAATTTTCTCTCCCTGCTTTTTTTTCATTTGTTTATAGCATTTATTATCTTGTAACATGATGATTATTTTATTAATTTATTATGCTTTTTTGAAAATTATCATTTTCCCTCACAAGTTCCATGACTGCCAGACACTTCTCATACAGAATCTTAGTAGAGTGAGTTAATTAATCCTGTACAGTTATTACAGATGTGTATCTGAATAGGGTAAACCAGAATATTGATTCGGAATGCTAATGTCATATCTGGTTAACTGCAAATGTTTTCAACGACTTTCCTACCTCACCTTTGCCAAGACTTTACCTCGAAAGGTGGAAAGAAGACACACATATCACATATATTTAAAAATTTACTCCGAAATAAATTGTCATAAAATTGGGTCCATAAGGGACAGTGTATCTTCCATTACAGCTGGGGATCACTGAATCAAACTAAGCTTCAAGAAAAAGAGACCTTGGATTTGGTGATCGGTAGAGGCAGCATAGCAGTGTTGTCCAGATGGGGTCTCTGGTACCTCTTGGCGGCTTGCTTTCTTCTCCTGATACAGTGGACGTGTTTGGGAGAGGACCTACTTCATGGGGCTGATGTCAGGATTCGAAGAGTGAATACACAGTGAGCTTTAAGGGCGGCTCAGGTAGTAGATAAAGCTCAGTACGTGATAGTTTTGCTAGCTACCCTTCCCAGATGTAGAAGACATATGGTATCAGGATACACCTTTTGCTAAGATAAGATAAAAAGTGATTCTTTTCTAAGTGTAATTTTACTTCCAAGGAAAACTAAGCAGCTTAATGGAATGTGTTTGGATGTTAAATGGCAAGTGTGGGCCTTTACTCCAAACTTGAAAGTTTATTTCGGAGTATTTTCTATAATGTGGTAAAAGTAATGGGCCCTGACTAAAATGAAAACATATGCATTGCTGTGTTTTTATGTGCGATGTCAACCGTGATTCTATTTTTACTTAATGAGCTTTTCTCTCTGATTATGGCGTATTAACATGAATGCTTTCTTTACATATGAAACGAAATAAAGTATCTCTAAGAATTTGAAAAGACTTCCATGGAGAGACGTTTTATCATGGAGTTTCTTAAAATGAGTATACTTGGGAAGCCTCAGAAAATTGTTGAGAAGTAATTAGCAAGAATATGTTGACATGAGAAATGCTCACTGAAATTTATGGCTGAATGGCTTAATTCAAGCCAGCTATGGCCTGAGATTTCTTCTCTTTTCTGACATTTTAATAAGTTGTTCACATTTTTGTATTTCTAAGAAATTTGGAATTAAATGAAGGTTTTATGTTAGCATGATTTTTTTCTTGCCCAATGAAGTCCAGTAGCCAGTGTTATGGTTATAATGATTTATCCTAGTTCTTTAAAAGCAAGCATGTATTTTGTAATTAAAACACTAGATCACACTCAGGGAAATTATAAATATAGTTTTTGATACAGAATAGTACTTAAATTATACAAAAATAAACACTCATTTGTAATTTTAAAAATGGTGTCATTTTCTTTTTATAAAAGTTATGCAACATTAAAAGTCTACATATAGAGTCCTTTTAAAACTGACTTTACTCTAAATTTCAATTGTAAAGTAGAAACTGATTTTTTTTTTCCTATGGTAGGTGTTAGTTTTCTATTGCTATATAGCAAGTTGCCATAAACTTAGCAGTTTAAAACAATATGCATTTATTAGCTCACAGTTTTGTAGCTCAAAAGTCTGGAGGGACATGACCTAGTTCTCAGATCAGAGTCAAAACAAGACAGAAGTCAAGATGTGGTTGAGGCTGTGTTCCTATCTAGGGACTCTGTTGAAAAATCTGTTTACGGATTTACTCAGGATTTTGGCAGAATTCAGTTCTTTGTGGTTGTAGTACTGAGGTCTCCGTTTTCTTGAGTGTCAGCCAGGGGTTACTGTGAGTTCTTGGACACTTTTGGCGTTCCTTGTGTCGTGGATTCCCCATCTTCAAAGCCAGTAAAATTTCTCTTATATGGAATTCATCTCACACTTTAAGTCTCTGACTTGAAGAAAGACCCAGGCTCTTCCAGAAGCTCATCTGATTGGATAGCATCACTTTTCATTTACTCAAAAGTCGACTGATTAGTAACCTGAACATGGTGAAATACCCCATCATATATGCAGTTTCCACCTGCACTGAAGGGGAGGGAATTAAATAAGGGATGTATGCCAAAGGGTAGGAGTCTGGGGCCTGAAAGTTGCATTTTAGAATTCTGCCTGCCCCAGTAGCTGAGTTATTACATTTATTAAAGCAAGAGAATTTTGTAAAGAAGGGCACATGTATTAAATCGATTTTGTTACAGGGCATGCATACATAAATGCACCCAAGTATTTAACTGACCCATGGATATAAAGTAGAATTAATTTATCTGAAATCCCATGACAGGAAAAAAAGTGTGTCAGAGCAGTAGTAGCAGTAATTTTTATGGTGTCATTTCTCATTTAAGGACTTCCACATAACAACGCTAATGCATTATTCTCTTTACTGGGATAGCAATGAGAGGTCTTTATGAATTTACAGTTAAATGCTTGACCGTATTGTTTTGGTAATCTTATTAATTAATTAATTAAATGAACCAGATTATATTGGAGATTAGAGGATAGGATTCCCTCCAGGGGAGGAGATGGACTTGACAGGGCTAAACAACTGATGTGATGTGTGAAAGTAGAAAGATAAATATGACTACATGCTTTTCATTCTGAGATATGGGGACAATGATGTTAAAATTAAATAAGTCAGGCAGAGAAGGACAGATACCATATGTTTGCACTCATAGGTCTAACAGGAAACTTTCAGAATGATCTAGCTTCAAGAAAAGCAAGCAGTTAGTAGTGCTTAAGAAAAATTGATTCAGTATCTAA
>NC_043701.1:70446100-70493287 GCF_006229205.1 Suricata suricatta | reverse complement strand
TATCATTTATCTTGAATGTATCATAGATAAGCTGCTATATAATGATTGCCACTTCAGATAGCTGTGAAATTAGGTGATTAACTAGTTGTTACTTAACCTTCTAATTTCTTATAAGTCTAATTACATGAAATAGAAGTTGGGGTTCTGGGTGCCTGGGTGGCTCAGTTGGTTGGGTCTCCGACTTCAGCTCAGGTCAGATCTCGCGTACATGGGTTCGAGTCCCGTGTCAGGCTCTGTGCTGACAGCTAGCTCAGAGCCTGGAGCCTGCTTCCAGTTCTGTGTCTCCTTCTCTCTCTGCCCCTCCCCCTCTCATGCTCTGTCTCTCTCTGTATCAAAAATAAATAAAAAACATTAAAAAAAAAGTTGGGGTTCTGATTTTTTACTTTGCTTATCCATTTGGAGTGTCATTGTAACTACTGTATTGTAAATGATGGAAAATAATTGCATATGTTAAAAAAATAGTGTTATATTCTAAAAAAAATAAAATAAAGTTACAAAAAAAAGCAACCAAAAAAAATAAACAAAAAAAAATTAAATAAAACTGGAGTAATGTTCAGTTACTAGAATGTTCGTATGCAGAAGGAAGTTAGATTACTCAGTTCTAGATCTTAGAAGGTATTTCACGTACAGACTTCTTAGTTTGGATGCCATCAGAATAGAAGTGTCAAAGTCATGAAATTAGATTGTAATATGGAAGAAAAAATTGTAGAAAAGCAAATATAGAGTCCTGAGAGCCAGGAAAGGCCAAATTTTGTGAAGTAAGGGGAAGGAGGCAAAACATCACGTATTAGGTGATTGGAAAGAAAGGAAAACTTAAAAGGGCATTTTGGAAAGCCCAGACAAGAGAGAGATGGCACACCTAACTTGATTTGGGTAAGAATTAATGAAGGAGGTTGATTAATACAATGGTGATGTGTATTGAGTAATCCTTCCCAAGGGAAAAAACTGATGAGGGATGATACATTTTACAAAATAACTACATAATTTATGAAAAATACTGAACATTTATCCCTTTCTGCCTTTCATTATTAAGAACTAAGGATAGAGTTTGCTGTGTTTCAGAATTATGAACTTCCATTAAGTTTTCAGAGAATATTTTACATCTAATTTGGATAGTAGTATTTTTCAAAGATAAAATTTGGGTATAAATTTCATTTAATTTTTGGCAACACGCACAGTGGGAAATCACTGTAAATGATAGCTTAGATTAAACTTTCCATGCAAATATATTTTAGTTTCTCTGGTAAATCTCTTAATTATGATAGAAGAATGGATGTTATGTAGATAAGTAGTTAGGTAGAGAGATATCTAATTAGACGCTGAATGCTAAGATGATGGTTGGCCTAGGTAGTAGGAAAAATGATCAATGTGTAAGTGTGGACTTAGGGTCTAATATACAAATCAGAGCAAAGAATGTATCTTTCACTTGCCCTACTGACTGTGATTTTTTGCTTCTTCTTTTTTCTAGTCAGTGGTTTTTGGGAGATTTTTTTTCTCTCATACATATGTACACATAAATGTACACACAAACTATTTTACTTTGTATAAATTATTTTAATTTATCCATGACCATTCATTGCTGGCAATTATGGTTGCCAAAAAATATCTGAAAACTGTGATTTGAAACTTTAGATTTCAATCTTTACATATATGTGAGTGTGTATGAAATTATGTGTTAAAATATATAATATATATAAAATTATATACTATATAATATGAGTGTGTATAAATTCCATATATAAATATATTGAATTTATGGATAATTTTGTTTGTGTTGAGTGTTTATCTTTCAAAGAATATTGTTTCTTTTTTAAAAAATATTTTTAATGTTTATGATTTTTGAGAGAGAGAGAGACAGTGTGAGATAGAGAGGCACAGAGAGAGGGAGACACAGAATCAGAAGCAGTCTCCAGGCTCTGAGCTGTCGGTACAGAGCCCAATGCGAGGTTCGAACCCACAAACTGTGGTATCATGACCTGAGCTGCCTCGGACGCTTAACCAACTGAATTACCCAGGCGCCCTAAGGAATAAATTTTCTAATGAATTCAATATATTTTAAAAATCCAAATAACTCAAAGTTATTAATTTTAAGGGTGACTAAGTATTGACTTTCTAGTAGATATTTTGGTCATAATTAACTTATAATTTAAGCCATAATTATGTCTCAGCTGAGGCCAAAATAAAGCAAACATTTTTGTATTTTGTGTATATGATAAATAACAGAAGGGTAGACTCAGGTGAAATGAATTCATGTTGGTCTTGATGAAATACTAAATTTTGTTCTTCACAACACTGACCTCCAGCAGGGGCTAAATGAAATTCATCCAGACATGACAGTAGTGGTGTGGCAATGCTGATGTTTTGACATGTTCTCTCGCTGTTACACTGGTCACTGACAGAATAAATCATAGGTGCATAGGTACCTAGCTGATGATCATACAGCTTCAGTAGTGATTCTGGCAAAGGTCCACATCCCCTTGCAATTAAGAGTTAGTCAATTTCTTTCTTCTAAATATTGCTTATATTATTCCTTTTAAAAAAACAAGTGGGATATGGCTGTTGGTAAAAAAATTCACTTAATTGTTTTCAGTGTTATGTATAGATATTAATGATCATATAATAAATTAGTGAATTTTTTGAAAAAGAAAGGTATTTCCAAGGGAAGTAAAGACTAACAATTTGACCTGTAAAATAAGCAGTTGATATTCACCAAAGTTAGGATCTAAATCCTGAAAGAAAAACTGAAAATAGTGAGACTGCAAAAAATAAATGTTGATATAAAATTCTTCTTTCTTCCCTTAGTTATGCACAGAATTTCATCGTAAGACAGCACATGGCAACATAGTTACAGGAAGATAAGTAGAAAGATAAAAAAAGGTCATTCTGACAAAGATGAAGAGAGCTTAAATCACTATATACATTGACTGCACTTTTTTTTCTTTAAAAATGCGATGAGTCTGTGTTTGATGTGTGCCTTTCAAGTAATTAGATATATTTACTAATTTGTTTGTATAGTGCTTCCAAGTGTGACAGAGAATGGTAAAAATCCTCTTGCTAACATTATTTTTAGGTGATTCTAAAAAGTTGGGTAAGGGGCGCCTGGGTGGCTCAGTTGATTAAGCGTTCGGTTAGACTCAGGTCATGATCTCACAGTTTGTGGGTTCGAGCCCTGCCTCAGGTTCTGTGCTGACAGCTCAGAGCCTAGAGTCTGCTTCGGATTCTGTGTCTCCTTCTCTCTCTCTGACCCTCCCCTGCTCACATTCTCTCTCTCTCTCTCTCTTAAAAATAAATAGAACATAAAAAAAATTAAAATAAATAAAGTAAAAAGCTGGGTAAAAGTGATAAATCACACTCTTAATAAGCCCATATATTTGATATACTAGATCATCTTGGTTAAACAAAATTAAAAAAAATTGTTCTTACTATAGAGAATTCTCAGGATTTTCAGTGTGATTAATGTACATGAGGAACCTCCAATAACGGGATGCTAACACTTTTCTCACACTTATTTTTATAAACGTGCCTAGGGATTTGAGTGTGTTATTTGAGATGTACTTCTGGAAATGTTGACCTAGTTAAATTTGTTATAGTCTATTAAAATGCAGTAATAATCAGAAATAAAATATACCTCTATTTTCCTTTACTACTTGGATATTTTACTGTTTCATATAAAATTCAATTAAACTTGTAAATGCTTTGGAAGATTTTAGAAAAAAGGAATGACATAGCATCTGCCCTCACAAAAACCATAATATTAGCAGTAAAATAGGAAAACCTGTAAAATGGTTTATAAAAGTTAGACAGTAGTAATTACTATAACAGAAGTGCAAAAAAATAGTATCATAAAAACTAAGGAAGTGAGGTGTTTGATGAGGCGGAGTGGAATGTGAGCTGTCCTTGAAGGTGGGCTAGACTTTTGTGATGGACATTTGCTCTATTGTTTTGATTTTTCATCCTGAGCATTCTTCTAAGATAAGGCTCCCTGGGTAATTCTTTTAAAAATTAATGTTTATTTTTGAGAGAGAGAGAGAGAGAGAGACAGCGCGACAGCACGACAGCGCTTGAGCTGGGGAGGGTCAGAGAGAGAGGGAGACACAGAATCCAAAGGAGGCTCCAGTCTCTGAGCTTTGAGCACAGAGCCTAATAATGGGGCTCAAACCCAGGAACTCTGAGATCATGACCTGAGCCCAAATCAAAAGCTCAACCAACTGAGCCACCCAGGCTCCCCTCACTGGGTAACTTTGGTGGGAGACAGAGGTTTGCCTCTCACTATGAGGGCATGGGAAGGCAAGATGTTTCTTCTCCTGACTCCGCAGAAGCTAAGTTTCCCTTTTGGGACTCTCTTTAAGGACGCAGCACCTCGAGGGGCACTAAGATGTGGCAGTGTGGAATTTGCAGGCGTCTCCAGTGGTGGAGATCGGCCCCTGTGGTGAGCCGAGCTGTGGAGGCACCAGTGCCAGCTAGCATGCTTACCTGGCTGCATCTTCCCTCTGACTCTGGCTCCTCCTGCCCAGTCTTATTTCCTGTTTCCGGGCTGTTTCTCCAGATCCTGCTGATTTTGACAACAATACTGTCATGAGCATGCTATGAAGGCGTATCCACGAGTTGTGTCTTTCCACAGCGTCAGCTTTATTCACTCATACAGTGAAGTTAATCACAATTATAAAGCAGGTTCAGGATTCCCAACTTCGTGACATTTCACCGTGTGATTAAGCTTGGCTTCTTACCTGGCACACAACAGAAGACAAACCACCGGCAGACAAGATGACAGAAGGGTGCAGGAATTAATGAACCAAAAATGGAGTTTGTCTCTGGGTGCGCACTTGAGATAAGGCCTCAGTCTGGACCCAGTCAGCGTATTATGCTCCAGCAGTGCAAGCTCTCAGTCCTGTTCGGAGATCAGCCAAACAGAGATTTTGGTGGTAGTTGCCTTTTTTAAGTGGTCAGGTCTGAGGAGTCTGACAGTTTGCTGCAAAAATCCTCCCCCCTTTCAAGGGATTTGATTGGTCCTGGGCCTCTGTAGATCTCCTCTGGCTCTGCCTGTATCAGTTCTGGGGTGTCAGCTGATGCCGGTCCCACTGATGTCTCCTAGTGCAGTGCCTTCACCTGCTTGTGTCATTGCTTGATGCAGACCCTGCTTGGCATGAGAGACTCCATGTTGCTCTCTACATATACTATATTTTTCCCAAAAAATCTTTTTTCCGACTGTCAGAATTGGATTTTTGTTTCTTGTAAGAAAGGACCGTACTAATTCAGCTTAAAGTTGAATTAACAAAAATTTTTTTTATGTCTTTTATTTATTTTTGAGAGACAGGGAGAGATAGCATGAGCAGGGGAGGGTCAGAGAGAGAAAGAGACACAGAATCTGAAGCAGGTTCCAGGCTCTGAGCTAGCTGTCAGCACAGAGCCCAACATGGGGCTTGAACCCACCAACTGTGAGATCATGACCTGAGCTGAAGCTGGACACTTAACTGACTGAGTCACCCGGGTGCCCCTAAAAGTTGAATTTTTGAGGTGCCTGAATAGTTTAGTAAGTTGAGCCTCCAGCTCTTGAATTTGGCTCAGGTCAAGATCGAGCCCCGTATGGACTCCATAGGCTTTATGCTGAGCATGGAGCCTGCTTAAAATTCTCTCACTTTCTCTCCTCCCTCTCTCCCTCTCTGCCTCTCTCTGTCTCTCTCTCTCTCCCTCTCTCCCTCTCTTCCTCTCTTCCTCTCTCTCCCTCTCTCTCTGCCTCTCCTGCTTGCATGCTCGATTGCTCTCTTGCTCTCTCTCTAAAATAAAAAAAAAGTAAAATAAAAGTTGAATTTGCAAGAAAGTATTTCTTGATTTCTGAGGTACAAAGTAGCAAAGACCAAGAAGCAAATACTGTGTGTAGAACTTTGTCAAACCAGAGAAGGAAGGTAACAGGGAATCATTTTTTAGTGGAAAACTATAATTCTACACTTTCCTGTTCATGGCCTTCCAATTCTGAGTAATTTTTTTCACAGTACTCCTAGGCAAAACAAAGTATCTAACAGTTAATTTTTATTAAGAAATTAGATCCAAACAACATAGTAGTAACCATTTTTGTTGTGAACTATGAATGTTGCTATGACTCTTGAAAAATGTAAAAGAGTTGGCAGCACCCTGTGAGCGCCCCACCCTTCTCTAGGGTGCCTCAGCATGCTGTTGGGGGAAACACAGGTCTAAAAGATTCTTTGTATTTTGCCACTTTTTAAAAAATTTGTGTTTCTCATTTTACAACCAAAATACTCCTATGAGATTTGCAGCTAGGGAAACAGGTACACAAAAGTTCAGTGATTTGACTAAGGATTTATAAATAGCTGATAAGCGGGATATTGAACCCAAATCTGTATTTTCTGAAGCTCCACTGACCAGAGCTATTAGATTTTATGTCTGGGGTGGGTGTGTTTATATGACTAAGGCTATGGAAATGGAGGGTATTTTGATAAAAAGAAAACATGTCAAGATATAAATACCAGGATTAGGAGTTCGTGCCTTCTGTGAGAATCAGTACATTTTTCACAACTGTTATTTTGCTTTCAAGTCGTTCTGGACCATGGATTCCTTAAACATAAGGGCTTGGATCTTGTTTATATCAGACCTCATACCGTGGAAGCTATCCCATACTTGGAACTACGTATGTGTTTGCTTAATTTAAACTTCTGTTTGGGTTGAAACCTGGTGAAAGTGATGCTTTGCACTGATAAGATTTGTGCTATTGTAACAGTGAATTAGGAGCTACTGAAGACTTGCCTTAAATTCCGTTTCTTGAGGATTCATTTTTTCATTCCTTATTCATTCATTCACTAGACAGGTATTTAGTGAGTGCCCCTCAAAATGCTTCATATCGTTGACACAGTTGGGTGTAGTGCCCAACACATAGAAACCTTTGTCTAGGTCTGTGTTATGACTTATATCATCAGTTGTATCATTTCTTTTCTTGATAGTAAAATGAGAGCGTAAAATAAATTATTTTATTACATAAAATATTTTAGGGGCACCTGGGTGGCTCAGTTGGTTAAGCGTCCAGCTTCGGCTCAGGTCATGATCTCACGGTTCGTGGGTTCAAGCCCCATGTTGGGCTCTGTGCTGACAGCTAGCTCAGAGCCTGGAGCCTGCTTCGGATTCTGTATCTTCCTCTCTCTCTGATCCTCCCCTGTTCATGCTCTCTCTGTCTCTCAAAAATAAATAAAAAAATTAAAAAATTAAAAAAAATAAAATATTTAAAAGATGAGAAACAATTTAGGAGTCACAAGAATTTCCACTATTATGTTATAAACTATCAATTCTGAATTTGTAAAAAAATACAAATGTACTTTTGAGATTATTAAAATCAGCCTCTTTTGAATGCTTATGAAAATACTACTCTTGAGTGTTAGGGAGCTTCTCTCGCTCAGGTGATGGAGTTTTTCAAACAATGATGTGATTTTGTTTGGGTGCCTAATTATCATATCAATGAAATCTATATTAGCTAAAAAATGAAATCTATATTAGCTAAAATATGATGTGATTTTGTTTGGGTGCCTAATTATCATATCAATGAAATCTATATTAGCTAAAATTTTAGATGGAGGTTATGTTGAACATGGGTCATGGAATTATGTAAGAGAAAACAAAGTAAAAGTGAAGTACATATTTATGTTTTTAAAATTGATGAAAAAATGGTTGATATTTCCCTTTAAAAATGCAGTCAGGTATAAGACCAGATAAGTCTTTTGAGTTTATTTATGTGGCCAATTTACTTTTGAATTTACTATGACAATCATTTGATCAACCATTAATTATTATTATTTAATAATATGATCAACCACTAATATTACTATTACATGTCTTTCTTTCTTTTTACTAAAATGCACACTAAAGATACTTCCTGATAAATTGAAATTAAAAAATGCTGTTTCAGAATTCTTGTACAGTTACTATGTTTTCTTAGAATTTGTGTTTGAACAGAAGGCTTTGAAGTCAAAGACTCTAAAATTGCCACTTAATGAAGTAAATTATTTACAACCTTAAAAAAATAATTTTAGCTCAGAGTACACAGTCCCTTAGATGAGTCTGGCATCCATCATTGTCTAAGCACATTGTTATTCCTGAGGTTGTAATTTAATTTTTACTAACTATAGGCAAATATCCTTATTTGGAGAAAATGAGATTTCTCTTTTGCAGTTCTTAGTTTAATGCAATAAACTGTTTTGTGCCTTTGTAATAAATAAGGATGGAGAGGAAGGATTCTTTGCATTTGGTGTTAATGTTTCGTGATTTAGCCATTTTTGCTTTTTATATGGACAGCTTAATTACAATTATTTTTAAAAATTATTTTGAAATTTCAGTGACCATTATTATTTTTTTCTTTTAACAATTTGATAAGCAGCAAAGAACATTGAAGTGAAGTACTTATGGTTTGGAAAACCGTATGACTTACATATGGTTGAGGTTCTAATTAAAAAAAAATCCTATGCTTTTTTGTGTTAAGTATGGATATTTAATACAGTTGTTAGACTTATAATTTTATGTCTCAAGAATACTGGCATCCATAATGATTTGTTATAAATAGCTTCCCCTTACCCCCCTCACCCCCTGCTCTTAAAAATAGGTGGCTACTAAAATAAGGGAGTAAGTAGATAATCTCTGAAGTTTTTCTGGTCAAAATTTTATATCATGCTTCTTATATTTTGAGTACCATTCTAAGCACTTTAACTACCCATTAAGTCCTGTTAGTCTTAAGGAAAAAAAATATAGTGGGGTGCCTGGCTGACTCAATTGGTAGAGCATGCAATTCTTGGTTTCTTAGATGTCTATAGAGCTTTAAAAAATTAAAAAAAAAAAAAGAAAAAAATGTAGTAACAACGGGAATAAATTACTAATATTTTACAGTAGAAGTTCCTACCACCTGGGGGTTCAAAATTACTTGTGAGGTATGTTAAAACTACAAGTCTCAAAAAAAAAATACGAGTTTCATGTATAATCAGCCCATTTCTCTTGGGCCGTTATGACATGCCAGAGATTGTATCAGCTTCTGACTCTAGTTCACTTAGTAAAATAGACAAGTACCTTCTTGCTCTGCCAGGTCCAATCTATGGGAGAACTAGGAATAGAAGTAACTAAATGATGTACTGACATAGTACTAATACAGGGTGGTTTCCTGGAAACCTCTTCGAGGCTGAATCATTTTAGCTGAAATCAGTAGGGTGAGAAGGAGCAAGTGGATTGGGGTGGGATTCATGAAGGGCAATTCAAGCAGAAAGAATGGCTGTAGAGAGGGCTGAATTGTTATCTTGAGTAGAGAGAGTTAGAAAACAAGTGTCGTGAGGTGGCCCCTTCCAGATCATAGGGGATTAGTATTTGTAAATAGCCTTCATAAACCAGTACATGAGTGCACAATGGCATTTACTCTAGAACTACCACCTGATTTTAATGGTCATGCTTCCAGATAAGTTTGTTGTGTGGCATCATTAACTAGAACAGCAGAAGTTGAGCTAAATTTGCTATCATTTCTAGTGAGCAAAAGATTATCTTTCCCCCTCATACTTGTTGCATGTGTCTGGTGGAAGTACCTTGAGAATTTGTTTTTTGATGGTTCTTATGATTTTTAAAACTTTTATATCTTGGACTCCTCAGACATCTTAATACAACCTAGATAACCTTTCACATTGCTATTGCTTATATTAATTCTAACTTAGTTTTTAAAAACTATTTTAAAAGCCATTTTCAAATAGGTCATGTTTCAAGTATAAAGAAAATAATATAATGAACAATTCATCCAATATTGTCAAATCTTAATATGCAGCTTTGTTTGCTTTTAGGTATCTATCCTAATGGGTCCAAGCAAAGCACCCCATGTTCTCCTCTTTAATTCTGTTACCTTCCCTCTGTTCTCAGAGAAAACTACCATCTTAAATTTGGTATTTTTTCTTTAACCCTAATCAGGGTTTTATATTTTTATTATACCTACACATATGCATTAGCAATATAACTTATTGTTTTGAATTTTAATAAATGGGGATACATGTATCTCTCTTCCTCTTAACTTTTGTATTGGTGGCTTATTGTATGGATGTTTTATAAATAAGTTATACATTATAAGTTTTATTTACATATAAGTCATACATTCTTTGGGTAATGAACACTTAGTTTGTTTCCAGGTCTCATTTACTCTTAGCTTCTGTTTTTGTTCATTGGTACATTTTACTCTTGCTCCATTTTTTCCTCTTCTCCAAATTTTAATGTCTCATCTTTCGAAAAAATATTTTTTGATGATAAACTGACCTTATAGATAAATATAAAAGTATTATCCTTTTCATTTGTATAAATAGTATCATCAAAATAGATTGGAATAGACTACAGTGAGTACATCACAAAATTAATAGTTTCTTTTTTAACAGTAGTTAAAGAAAACAACCAAATGTTTATAGACTTAGGAAGATCTTGTTGTTACATTTTTCTTGGGAGAGCCAATCAGTGTTCTTAATTACAACCTTTAAAAATTTCAATATAAGAAAAGTTTCAGATTCCTTGGCAAGGCAGACTTTAAATAGACATACTCAATTTATGAATGCTGTATGTTTATATTTATAAGCCATTTAGCATGCTTAACGAAGAAGATAAAACATGCCTTTTTTGATAAGCAGATTAATGTTTAAGTTTAGTTCAAATAATAGGTCTTATCTTTTCTTCTGCAAGAAACACCACAGTCATCACTTAGATGAATTCTGAAAGCTGCTGTACAATGCATAATCAAAAGTAAATAATTATTCATTTTGCATGATTTTCTAATCATAATGAACTATGTTGAGTTTAAATTTATAAGACACCTAATAATTTTTCAATGTTCATAAAATGTCCTCCTCGAGTTATGAAAGTGCCAACTGTAGTTCTTTGAATTATTTCATGTCTGTTTGTTTGCTTGATTAAAATTACATAATTCGTTTGTCTTGGAGTCACAAAAATTAATGACATTATCTTCTCAGAAAGAAGGGTGAGTTTATTTGAGTTTAGGCTTTCATCAGTGAAGCATGTAGCTGTCTGCTAAGAAATGTTAGACTTCCGGATAGCTCTGGGGTGGATTATCCCCAAATAAACAAATTTGGAATTTTTTGGAGTGTGAAACTGGATTGCCTCGTGATTGGCAAAGTTAATTTTAGAACATTTATTCTTAGAAGCAACAGATTTCTGCCATTGCCGCATTAAAATGTCACAGTTTCTTTTGCCAAAAGTAAAACATATACCATTCAAATTGTCCTTCTCTTCTACATACATTAGTTAACTAACGTCCATCAACAGTATATCATTTATTAGGCTTTGTCTGTGTTAATAATTATGTTTTCAATTTAAAGTTGTATTTGTACACAAATATATTCTGTCTTGTTTTTCAGAGAGTTCTAAAGGAGATTTAAGTAGGTTATTCCCTTTAATGTTACATAACACTCATGAACAGTTTATCATTTTATGTAGATTAACTAATATCACTAGAATTTCTTAGAATAATCATCAAATAAATTATTAAATTGAGGAAAGATTTGTCAGTGGATGTAATTTACACTGTACAAAACCTGTTAGGAGGCTGATTTGAAAAATAAGAATTCTTCTTTAACTTATGAAAGTAAAACTAAGATTTTAGCTAGAGATAAAAAAAATCTTGAGTTTTATAAGGAACAAGTTTATATAGTTTTCAATAAGGAATTTACTCAGTACCTGTTGATTATGTACTTTCGATAATCTCTATAGGAGGTACAATCTAAATTGTGACATAAATGTATTATCATGTATTGCTGTTTCAGTCCTGCTATTGGAACAGCTGTATGGCAGAGGTTTTAATTAATTTGCTTGATATCAATCACAGCATGGCAGAGGTAGAATTCAAACCCAGATCTTTCCAGTTCCACAGTTTCTTTTCTTTTTTATTTCCCTAGCCTTTTGGTTCATTTGTGTGTGTGGTGGAGAGAGGGTGGAGTGGTGATGGGGCAGGGGTACTTATGCAAAAGCTAGGAAAATGACCACCCAAATAAAATGCAATACTTGCTTTGAGTCAAATCACTAACGTAGTTTGTACCGGCTGGGTGCATGATGGTGTTTGGAATATTAATAGATGTTTGCACAAATTATGCTTTTGGTCAGTTATGTAGATAAGTATTTGTATCTTCTTTGTTTATGGCCATAAGATATGTAAATAATTTCAGCAGTTGGAAGTCTGATCCTAAAGGCATTTTAGAATCTACAGTGATCACATCCTAATAGCTTAATTACCCAAAGACACATTAGGTATTATCTGCTAAATAGATTTATTTATTACATTTATTTATTATAATTTTTTTTATTTTTCACTTTAGTCCCTGCTGAAATTGGTTGAGGTTTAGCATACCTAGATATTTACTTTTACTGTCTTATTCATATATGACAGTTCAAGGAATTAAGAATAAAAAGTGTTGGGGCTCCTGGGTGGCTTAGTTGGTTAAGCATCTGACTTCAGCTCAGGTCATGATCTCATGGTTTGTGGGTTCAAGCCCTGCATCGGGCTCTGTGCTGACAGCTCAGAGCCTGGAACCTGCTTCAGATTCTGTCTCTTCCTCTCACTGCCTCTCTCCCATTCATACTCTGTCTCTGTCTCTCTCAAAAATAAATAAACATTAAAAATTTAAAAAAAGTGTTATTTCTAATTTTGTGTACTAGATTCACTGGCAAAGTAGCTTTTTTTTCTGAGACCTAAAAAAAGTATGTTCTAATATGCTTTAAATTTTAAGGTTATATTTTAGTCCTATGTGAATTTCATGTATAGGTTTTAGGTAGAATATGCCACGTAAAAGTCAACATACCATTAATAGATATGTACATTTGTTATATAAAACTAGTCTTTATTTCTTAAGTGGGAAGCAAAATAAAATGTAGCTTTGGTATATTTTATCTGGCAAAGTTTTTAAAAGAAAATTTGTTCTTAAACCTAGAGCAGATTCTTGAACATTCACTACCTAAATATAGGACTGATGTATATATCATTATAAGTGGGAGGGTAAATTTATAATTCTTTAGTAAGAAAACATAATGCTGATGGTCTTGCATAGTAACAAATTATACCCCGAGATTAATGCCAGAAATGAGACAATAATGTCCAGGTTCTTTTTAGAAAGTAACATGTGAGCCAAGTATACATGGCAACTCTTTATTTCTCTTCTGAACCGTCATAATGCTATCTGGACTGTACCAAAGACTTGGTTACATTTTCAACATCGGCTCTTTCATATTCACTGCAGACTTATATGTTTTTTCTTAAATTTGTTTTTTAATGTTTATTTTTGAGAGAGAGAGAGAGAGACAGAGACAGAGTGCAAGCAGGGGAGGGTAGAAAGAGAGAGAGAGACAGAGAGACAGGCAGACAGAATTGGAAGCAGGTTCCAGGCTCCGAGCTATCAGCACAGAGCCCAATGAAGGGCCCAAACCCACAGACTGAGAGATCATGACCTGAGCTGAAGTGGATGTCCAACCGACTGAGCCACCCAGGTGCCCCAGGAACTTATATGTTTTATCTAATTCTATAACATGTACCCCTGAGAAGCTCTATTCTACCTTCATACATCCTTTCACTGCAAAATTTTCTCAAGTCTAGAACAGAGATGTCATTGAGCTCAGAAACAGGAAAACAATTGATGGTTCTGATTTAAAAAAATGGGGTTTTGGTCCATTGGGAACTCTGCTTATCACTGATTTTAGAAACTAATGATGCTTTCAATGGAAGTTTATGACTTTCTCGGCAGTGTTCAGGAGACTATTAATTCCAATAGGCATTAACAATTACACACAAAAAAAGGAAAAGCATAGCTTCTTTTTACTTTTCTGCTTTTGTTGTCCACACAACTTAGCAAAAATCATCTACAAAACATTATTATTTAAAATAAATGGTAACAATGGTAAATATTGAAAGTATATTGTATCCATATCTTTCTTGTAGAGTAGGGTAGAGGAGTTCTCCAGTAACTTCTGGCTCTGGTATTGTCTAAATATAGATAAAATACAGCTTTATCATAGCTTCTCTGTGTCTGTTGCCACACCTAAGTGACATTTTTGTCTTCTAAATTCTTCCTTGGTGACATCCTTACATCTTGCAATACAATAGCCTCTCTTCTACCACAATATAAACTCAATGGGTAAGAATGTTGATATTCTTTCCTTGTTTTTATTCAAGCACAGAACAGAGTAGATTTCTTTTCTAAAGAATGAATATGCAGTTCACGTTGAAATAAACTGAAGTGAAATCTATGTTTCTCCAAGGGCTAGAATAAGCCCAGGGAATTGGTAAACTACTGCTGTAGTGGCCTGGATAGTGTGTTGTTAATATGCCTGAGAACAGTGCCTGTGTTTTCATCTCTCGCCTTCGGGGCTCAGTTGTGGTCAATTTCAGGAACGTTTTTTGGATGCCTGATGTTGGAATATCCTCCAATCTCCTTGCCAGGAGAAATATAAGTGTGTGATGTATAGGATACTTAAGTACATACAAATAAGTTGGAGGATTTAATTAAAATAAAAACTGAGGTCTTCTCTCCTTTTTGGAAGGAGAACTTTTTAACACAATTATGAGATTTTTCGTTGTATAGTCAAAAAAATGTCTTGGAATGATCTAGCCACTCTTTTAAAAAAAACTCCCAGCTACTTATGATTTCTTATCAACATTGCAGAATTAAATTAAGTCAGTCATCCAGTGTCGGACAGTAAAACCCCAACACAGTTGCTATTGAGTAATCATAATTATAAATCATAATATTGAAACACAGAAGAAACTTAGATCAGGTAGTCCATCATCTAATCTTATCTTCTGTTATTGTATTCCTTGTCCCTTCAGAATGGAAATCTGAAGAGTACAGATGGTTGAAAAGGAAGGAAACTCTACCTTTATATTAATTGAGCTCAAACTGTGATATTTAGTGAACTGCCTGTCTTCCTCTAATCAGCTCTACTGGTTGGTTGCGTATGGCCCTACTCTTTAGACATCAAAATGAGAAGGGGCCTCAGTCTCTGATTCCCTTCAACTCCTATAGAACACTGGAAACTGTTTCTTTTTCTTGTGGTTATGATAAAGCTTATGTATAATTAGTTCTACCTTCCCCTCGTATAGCACTGTGAGTTTGCTCTGGCACGTGATAGCTAAATAAAGCTCACAGCTAGAGTTAAAACGTCAAGGGCAAGTGAAGGGCATCCCAGGGTAGGCGGGGTTATAGTGCAAAAGTGAAAACTTACAGCATTCATGTCCATAGTCTTGGAAGGCACTCTGGTAACCATACATGCTTTCTTTTTAGGGTCATTTGTCAAATTGTTCCACAGCTGTTATTCCATTTCATCCCCACCTCTAGCATGCACCCGCCCCCTCCATGGCATTATATTGGGGAAGAAAACACCAGAATTTATTAGCCTTAGGCGCAATAGCTAAAGAGGGTCTTAATCTCAGTCCTGCCCCAAGGCACAAAGACAGATAAGACAATAAATAATTTTAAAGCTATTCCCCAAGAATGAAGTCCCCAAAGTAATTTTTAGCCAAATTAGTTTGTTTTGTGAAAATACTTACTTTGTATTAGCTGTATTACTCAATCCAATTTTGTTCTTTCTTTTCTTTGAAATTCTTTTTCATTACCAATGCGTATCCAGTTAAGTAGAGTTGGGAGCTGGGTTAATCATTGATGATATAGATTATTTAGCCTATGATGGTGTGTTCTTCCTGTTGCTCACCCTTAACAGGTTGCAGCTATCTCTAAACTAGGCTTTATATACCTTCCTAGGTAACACGCTTAGTAGGACTTTAATACAGATTAACCCTCTCTCTGCTTTCTATTGTGAAATTTTTTGTGAAGTTATTCTTAAAGAGTTCTAACCTATCATAGGATATGTAAAAAGAAAGAGTGTTTGATACCATTTCCCACTTTTGCATATAGAAATAATACTTAAGTTTAACTAAGAAGAGCTATTATATTCACTCATTTTGGGAAGTGGAAGAATCTGTTGTTACTCTGTTTAACAAAGCAGAGGACCATAACAAATAACTATAAACACTAAAATTGCCATTTGTTAGTGTTTTTACAGTTGGAAAAATATTTTACTATTCAGACATTTGTACTCTTAGTAAAATATAGTTTTTTAATTTTTAGCAAAAAGTTCTTCAGATATTTTATATTCTTAGTAAAAAGATTCATAACCATTATAAAACTTGGTGAGTAAAATTTATGTGTATTTGTATGTGTGGATGCATTGTTTTGTTTTACACTCTATCCAATATATAGAATATGTGAATTTCTCTTTTATAATATAACCTTTATACTAATTTTATTATTCTTTAGCTGAGAATTATTGTTGGCATAATTTTGATATGTATATATATACACACATATACACATATGTAACATGTATATATATATATATACACACACAAATATATAACATACACCTACATACAGAGCCAGAAAAAAAGGAGTTAAAGAATTAAATTTACATTATAAACAATTATATTACATTTAATATAATAAAGTGTAGATTTTACTGTAGTATGTGATGTATTAAACAATAGTATGCTTTCTAATAAACCTCTGCAAAATGGCTTTAGTGTGTTGATCCTTTTAGTATTTTCTCTACCAGTTAATGGATTTAGTGACGGTAGAAGGAGGAAGGACGGTTGGGAGTGCTTTATGGAGAGTATTTATGGAGAGTACCTCATTTTCTAGATCTAGACTTCGATTACATATGCCTGAAGTTTATATAATCTTGGCAAATTGGCAAACAGATTATACCCCAAGAAGGGGAGTAGCCACCATTCCACTCTGCTTCTGTTAGACTTTTTTAGATTCTGTATATAATTATCACATTGTACACTGTAAATATACTCATTTTTTGTTATTTATACCTAGTAAAGTTATATTGTTTCTAGTAAAGTTAATTATTTCGGGTAAAGCTAGAAAATTAATAAATATTAATTAAAACAGTAAAGAGCAATTCTATATACTGTGAGCGACACCATATTGTTTGTCTCTTCTTTCATATTGTTTCTTTATCCAGGTTTGTTTTTTTTTCTTTCTGTTTGGAGCCTTCCAGCCTCCAGCCTACTTTCCTGTGCACTGCCCTTCCCTGCACTGTCTTGTTTGCTCTGGAGACTTCTCCTCTCCCTGTTCCCCCTCCCTCATCAGGTTGCAATCAGAACAAAGCACTGCTTGCAAACTTTCACTGGCTTTCCTTTATGTAGAGAAGAGGTCTCAAATTCCTTATCCTAATATTTTAAATCAGTGAAATTTTTATTTACTTTACATGCTTAGAATTTGTGTGAACCCTTCAACTTGTCAAATTTACCAGCCCAACTTTCCAGGTATATTTCATTGGTCTCCAAATACGTCCAGTGCTTTCCCACCCCAGCGCCTTTGTTCACACTCCTCTTGATGCCATCTCTTCTGCCTTATTTTTTGAGTTTATTCCTCAAGAACCAATTTGAATTCCTCCTTTTTCTTTTTTTTTTTTTTTGAATAGTTGCTGACTAGCACAGCTCATAATTGCCTTTTCCTGTGCTGGTCTTGTATAATTTGTATCACCCAAGAGACACAGCGGAACAAAGGAAGATTGCACGTTTACTGGAACATGAGAGACTGTTTCCTCTTGAGTATAAAAGAGAACTTGGTCGGGGTAGGTAGCTAATCTCAGGAAGACAATGCTAAAAGATGATCACAGAGAGATGAGCGTAAGAGATGCAGATGCTTTAGGAGCATATGCTGAGGCATACAGTCGGAGCGATTATTTGGAATGTTAATGATATAACGAGGGTTATTTTGAGTCCTTTACTTCCTTTATGCATGACATCCAAAATTCTAATAATCACAGGTGTTCTCCAGATACATAGAGTTTACAGTTCACTGTGAGGACATATAATTTTCATTTTAGCTAGACTGTAAACTCTGAAGGCAAGATTTTTGCCATCCTTTGGTGTCTAACACAAGACCTGTAGCAGTTGCTGAATCAACTTCTATGTTACTTACTTATTAACAACACACTAGTAGATATGGTTGTATACGGTACATTTGAAAGGCACAGCATGCCTTCTATGCTCACTTTACTGTATTCACCAAAAATGATGATACTTTCCCCCCAAATTGGAAATCAGTTAATTACCATTGATTATTAATTAAATAAATTATTTTCTGGGATGGATATTAAGATATTCTGATTGTTTTAACCATCAGAGCAGTAAACAGGAAAAGTTGGGATCCTCTAAGTACTCCAGGTCATACTCTGTCAGTAGCGCCCCTGACATTAGAATGGTGTTTTTGACTTCTCTCTGAGTCGCGGTGAGAGACATTTCCTTTGCTAAATAAATGTAACCTATCTAATTTGTCTAATTACTTAGACAGATGCTGTCATTTATTTCTCTAATAACAGTGTGGACATATGAGGCAATTTAGAAGAGTTCTTTTTAGTATTTTCTTTATCTTTTTCATATTATGATTTTATCAGCAAATGATATTAATCTCAGTTGTCATTTATTATAAATACTGACATTAGGGGGAAATATATTCATAAAACATTGAGTAGTTCTAGCCTCAGAGATCAGTTTTATGTGTTAAAGAAGAACCTGTTTCATGTCTTAGAGAGTACAGTATGTGTAGCGAAGATGTTCAGCATTTCCTTGTATTCCAGACCAGTTTTCAAAAGATGATCATACTCTTGGATTTTTGTTGTTCATTGAAGTCTAAACCATATTTTCTTTTTCTTTACGAGGGTAGACCGCTCTGTTTTCTAAAGCAATTTAAGGCAGTTGCAATATCAAAAAGTGAAATGTGTTATTTAGACTTGTGCATCTAACAGCGCAGTATTCTGGGTCACAGTTTGTAAAGCATGAATGAGAGTGAAGAACCAGTGAGATAAGCACTTTAACCCATGAAAAAGAGGTATCTTTCGTATGACCAGGCTCTGGCATTTATTTTTTTATGTGTATTTACTTTTATTTACCTTGCTGATTTACTTTATTGCCTTTCAAGTAATGACAGCATCAGTCAGATCAGGGCATATCGATGTGATGAATTTTATGGACAGTCTCCCCTTTTTTCCATTGTAGGTGACATGTAATTATAGCTGGTGCACATGGCACGTGTGCTCTGCACCAGGCACTGCTCTCTCAACTCGTTACATATATGAAATTGTTTACGTCTTACACAACTCTGAGAGGTGCATAGCATTTTTATTCCTATTTTAGACACGAGGACACTGAATTAGACTGCTAACTAGTGCAGGTCATCCAACTCAGCTAGTGATTGTTAGAGCCAGGGTTCAAGTCCAGCCACTCTGCTAACTCACATATCAGTGAAATTTCTGCAGTGCAGAATGTGAACCTGGGTTCAGAATGCAGGTTTTGCATTATTTGTATTAGTTTAATCTTCAGCAGAAATGGAGATGTTACTTTTATGCAGTAAGGGTCACAGTTAATGTAAAGGATTGCATTCTAAATCTTATCCAGGATAAATCATAGGCTTTTTTTTTTTTTTTACATATTAATAATGTATACAGAATAAGAAGATAGGGTTAAGAAGTTTAATTTAGGATCTGTTCAGGGCCATTTATTTATTATTATTATTATTATTTTGAAACAAATGTATCTGTGATGAAAGTGATATAGAGCTCCTGCATTTAATGAATGGGCATGCCTTGTTTATAATCACATATAATGGAGAACAAGATTTTATTTGTGGATTTTATAAACAGAATCTGGCAGACATTTATAAACACCTCATTCAACAACAAAAGGATGGACATTTTTTCAAGTGGCAAGGAAGCATATTCAAGACATTGGTATGTCCTGGGTCATAAAATAAATCTCAACAGATTTAGAAAAAATTTATATCATGTAATGTGTGTTCTCTAAGTACATGGAAACAAAGTAGCACCTAGAAAAAAAACCCTAAATATTCTATTAACATTTTGAAACTAAATAATACACTAAACAATGCAAGGGTCAGAGTGGAAGCCTCAGGGAAAATTAAGTCATTGAGCTGAGTGAATATGAAAACACAACATAGGAACTTTTGTGAGATTCAGCTCAGTCAACACAGAGTAAAATTTATAGCACTAATTAGAAAGGAAGGAAATTCTTAGATTAATAATCTAAGTTCTCATTTCAAGAATTTAGAAAAACAGAGCAAACTAAGGCAAAACAAGAAGAAAAGAAATAAAGAGCAGCTATCAATGGAATTCAAAATCAAATAATAGAGAAAATGAAACTGAGAACTCTTTTGTTTTTTGGTAAAGTTTAACAAAATTGACAGACCTCTACCAAGAGTGACAAAGAGAAAAGACAACAAGTTGCCTATACAAATAATAAAATGGGATATCGTTACGGACCCCACAGATATCAAAAATAATAAAGGAATGCTACAAACACCTCTGTACATATAAATTTGACAATTTCGATGCAATAGAAATATTTCTGTAAGATCACAAACTACCATAACTCATTCGACATGGGATAGATAATTTTGAGTAGCCCTGTAACTATTAAAAAAATTTAATTTGTAATTTTAAAGGAAAATTCCTTTACTCCCTTAAAGGAAATCTCCAAATCCAGATAGTTTTTGCTAGAGAATTTGAGGGAGAATTAACACCAATTCTATACAGTCCTTTCCAGAAAATAGAAGAGGAGGGAGTAATTCCCCATTCACTTGGTGAAGTTAACATGACCACGATACCAAAAGAAAGACTGTACAAAGAAAGAAAATTTCAGACCAATCTATTTCATCAATGTATACATTAAAACTCTTTTAAAACATAATTGTAAAGGGAATTCAGCAACATCTAAAAGTTAATTATGCCACCTAGAAAATGTTTGATGGCTTCTTTAAAAATGGAAGAGGTAATTACTGTGTAACCCAACAATTGCATTCCTGGGCCCCAGAGAAAGACTGTGTTCATACAAGTATCTGTATACAAATGTTTATATCAGCTTTTTTTGTAGTAGCCCTAAATTGGAAACAACGAAGATGCCCTTCAATAGATAAAGAAACCTTGCTCCATCCATTCATGGAATACTTGGAAGACGATGACAAAAACCCAAACTGTTGATACACACAACATGCTGAATAAATCTCCAGAGAATTAAGCTGAATTAAAAAAAGAATCCCCAAAAGATTGCATACTGCATGATTCAATTCATATAACATTCTTGAAATGACAAATTAGAGAGATTGATCTATATTTGATTGGATTTGCATTTCCTGAAAATGTGACCTGAGTTTAGTTGGATTCTGTCTGTAGTTCTGGGAATTAACTTTGTGGGCTGATTACAGGCTAAGGGATAAAGTAGATACGCTGTATGTTTGATGCCACTCCCCCTCTGTTTTTCTGGGCTGCTTCTTATCATCATTCCCGCCCCCAGCCCCTCCCCAGCCACCATCCCCATGAGTTTTTGATCTCAAGTGGCTCCCAACTCCAAGCCATATAGAAATTACAGATAATGGCTTAAGGTGTTTTTATTTTCCATTGGGTTCAAGTTTGAGAATCTCTCAAGACTGAAAAGCTTTCCAGATTCTAATGGCAGCTAGTGAAAAGGGGCATTTTAGTTAGGAGGCCCCGGAGTGACTCACATCATGTCAGTTTCACACTGCCAGCTCTGGGGCATCCCGAGTCATTCCTGACAGTGCTCTTCACTTATTGCTGCAGAGTTTCCTAAGTTAAATTTTCAAAAGTGAATGTGCTGCTTTCCCTCCCACCCCCATCCAAATGTAATATTCAGTAGTCATATTAAATTCAGGAGGGGAATAGGCACATTTGTAACACATAAGTAATAAAAGAAATTTGGAAGCGACATTTCCACATTGACTTGTTTTCAATTCAAGTGATGGCTCCAGAGCGATTTTTGATTGCAGCATGTAGAAACTTCTGTCAGTGGAGTATACACTTGAAAGTCGTGTCCTTCACCGAGCCAGAGGCAGTTTTAACACGGCATGTGATTAACATCTTCCTAGGAGAATGTTTTTAGAGGCTTGGTAGTGCAGTTGAATGACTTGACTTCTTATATAATTGAAGCATACTTTTTTCTTTCAAGCTCTGGCCTTGTTTTTCAAAATGCAAAATCAATTGATTATTTGTACCAGCAAATCCAAATGTACAAGAATCTGTACCAATAAGTGGGGGTGGGGGAGCCGAAGAGAGGAAATCTTGGAGCGATTTCTTCCCGAGACTGTTTGCCGAAACTCATCCACGTTGGCAGCTGATTAGAGGTTTTAGTTCTTGCAATCACTTCAGCCCTCACTTGTGAGATTACACCATTCTTACTCAGTAATTCTCAAAATCAGAGTTTTATTCCTCCAAATCCCTCATAAAAGTGGCAAAGTACTAGGGAAAAAGAGTCTGTTTTCTTCAGTTGGCTAGAGAGAGTATGATTCTATTTTCTATAGCTATTTTTGTCTCATCTGTCCTTTGATACACTTCGAAATGAGTGTTGTTTTCCATTCTAATATTTGGTTGGCAAGTTATTTTCTAGCTTTCAGACATGGGTTGGCATTAAAGAGATGCATCTTTTCTCTTTCGAAAGTCCCTTTGTTCCACAAATCATTATTTAGTAGTGAGGATGACATTTATATACATGTATACTTGAATTCTTTTCAGGCAAGCAAGGTTCTATGTTTAAAAAAAAAAGGATGGTTATCATTATTTTGTAGGAAACTAAAAATGGGTTGTTGAGAATCAACATATTCCATTGCTCATGAAAACATCTATACAAGGGGCTTACAGTAGAGAGACTTATTTCTCTAATTTGTTCAAAAAAGTACTCTGTACTTAAATTTATTTCTCACCAACTAAAACCTAAGTGTCTTTAACCTCACAAATACTCCTGCGTGAGGGCACAACCATGATAGGAGGACTTGCTATTTTACATTTAGCATAGGGTTTAAATAGCTATTATTTATCCCTAGATGATAGTAAAATGAAATTTTGAAGTTGAATTTTCAGTTAAAAATTGAAATGAAATGATGAAATTTCAATGAAAATATAAGTGTTCCAGCTCTAAGTGTATCAGGAAATATAATAACTTTAAAAATAAGTTTTAAGGGCACCCGGGTGTCTCAGTCAGTTAAGCGTATGCCTGACTGTTGATTTCAGCTCCAGTCATGATCTCACAGTTCGTGACTTCAAGCCCCACGTCAGATGCTTTGCTTACAGTGCAGAGCCTGCTTGGGATTCTCTCTCTCTCTCCTTCTCTCTCTCTGCCCCTCTCCCACTCATGCTGCCTCTCTCTCTCTCTCCCTCCCACCCTCCCTCTCAAAAATAAATAAAAATAAAAAAATTGCTTTCAGGATGTTTTAGCCTTAAAAATGAAAGTAATAATAAATTTGTAAGTTTTCTTGATTCCTCTAGAAATGAGTGTCTTCCCTCTGTATTCATCACATGGCTTTGTGTGTTTCTGAATTATGAGACTTTATATCTGGGGAAACACCTTAAGGAAAGGAGTTTGTTTAATACTGAGGGAACTAAGACTCACCGAGTTTAGATGTTGTGCCCAGTTTACACAGATTATTCAAAAGTCGTGATTTGAAGCTGATGGTATTTTGTGTGAATGCAAAATGTTTGTTGTTGGTTGAAAACTTTCTGGAATGCAGTCCTGCTGATAGCCTCCTAACTGATGAATCATTTAAGAGAAATTAAATTTATGTTTTGAGAGGAGGACAAATAAATGTTACCTTACATTTTCTTTTCTGCTTCCTGGATTGCTGGCTATATGCATTTTGAAATCTTTATATTTTCAGCACATGTTAACCAGTAAGTCACATTATTTTGTACAGATACTATCTATGGCTTTATGAGTAAAAGTTAAAATTGTTGACTTCTGTTTACATTCTCTGTTAATTTGGGAAAGTTGGCTGTGCATTTTATGTGACCATGAGCTACTGCATCTTCAGGAGCGGAAAGAATTACTGAATTTAGAGTTAAGTCTCCTTAATCTGTAGCCTTGACAAGCATAGGGTATGTGATTCAGAAGGCAAGGGGGATTTGGGGCAAGCCAGGCGGATTCCCGGCATGCTGTGGTACTGTGGTCCACCCTGTTTTGCCTCACTGGCCTCAGGTCCTTAGCACTGAAGCCTGTCCTGCCTGCCTTTCTACCTGCCCCCACCAGTGGTGATTGCACTGGGTTTTGGAGTGAACTGTATCAAATCTTTCTTTGAGGTAAGTGGACAGACGTGTCAGACACTGAATAGAAAGTTTGACAAATACTAGGTTAACAAAGATGGGTAGAAAATGAGCATGGAGCATTGTCTGTAGTAGTGTCTGGTTTGAGGCCTGAGCCAGGGGAGCATTCTGGAGCCGTGGCAGCATAAATGGGTTTAATGAGTTAATAAAAGAAGAGGCTACCATTGTCTTAATAAAATGGGAGGCCATTTTATTTCACTGAGGTGAAAAGAAGTACAAATCTATAGAGTCATGAGAGAGCCCAATATGTTCTAGAGTATGAAGTATTTTAGAAAGACCGGATAAGGGTTGCCAGGGTGTGGAGGTGGAGAGAGAAAGCTGGTGAGATGGAAAACGTCACCTCAAAAGTGGCAAAGTGAAATTCAGATAATTCAGAAAGCTTCAGCATTTTTTTCTACCCTGAATATGTGATGCAAAACAAAAATCATACTAGTCTTTAAGTAAAACATAAAAACTTGTAAGTTTTTATACTGAAATAAGGTTCTTTACAGATTTGGGTTGTAGAATTTTCCTACAAGTTACCCAGTTCTGAACTTGACTCTCTTTGTCTTGCATCCTTAGTCTCCTAGTGTGTAATACAATTCTCCTGAAGGAACTTATAAATCATAATAAGATTTTGAATATTATCCTGAAGAAACTGGAGTGACAGAGGATTTTTACTGGGGATATTTATAATCACCTTTGATTTTTCAAAAGATTATTTTGTCAGCATTGTGGACAATAGTCAAGAGGAAATTGAGATAAGATGGGAAGAGACTTTTTGAGGAAGGTAACCTACTTTTCCTCCATTCTGACCCTGTCAGTGGTGATGTAAGTGAGGAAAAGGACCTGAGAGGTGTTCTTGAGGCAGGAGCTGCAGGATGTGCTGACCAATGAAAGGTGAGCATAAAAGGGGGAGGAGCCACGATGGGGTACATGCTCATGATGGGAGGAAGACAGTGAATCAGTGAGGGGCCTGTAGCTCAGGTGCTTATGAACCGTACTGGTGGACTTAATCCACCAGCCCTTAACTATATCTGTCTCAACACTAACAATTGAAACAATGGAGTGGAGAGGGAGTGAGTTGAAAAGGGAACAGGATAATTTCTCCAGTGTTTTACTGGGGGCTTCAGGGGCCTTAAGAGGAACTTGTCTGTGCAGTTTTCTTTCTTTGCATATCCAGTCTCCTTAATCTAGATGAAACCAGTTCTCTTCTTGGCTGTTAGGCTTCCATATTTTCATGTCTGATGTTGGGAGAGCCTTTCTTTCTTTAACCTCCTGTAAATTTTATCTCCTGAACACCTCAAGTTTTCAGGATGTACCTAGAAAGAGCCAGATATAGTCTGTGACTCATGAAGCAGTACAGATTATCATTTCACCTCTACAAGTTTTCAAACCCCAAATTGGTGAATGAAGGAGGTGATTCCCTGGGGAACAGTCAGTCTGTGATAGAAACAATTTAGAAGCTGTTCATTATGCATATTTAAAAGGAACTATTTAATGGAATTACATTTTATTTAATGTACACTGATTCCCTAACATTTATGAATATTTTGGTATGATATTTAGAGTAGGCATTGGGAATAAAATGTTGAATCAATTCATCAATTTATAATGCAATTAAAATAAAATGTCCTAGAACTTATGGAGATCTCTTTATGAAGTTGTGATGACCTTAGATTTTTTTTAAATTCTACATAGCCATGAATTACCTTAGATTTATATTAACCAAGTATATTATTCAGGGGTAATATATAGTTTGTTAAGTATCAATCTTTGATGTATCTCATTGTATTTCTTTTCATGTTTATTGGATCTCATAAATTTAATAACATTTAATTTTTCTAATAATAGAACTACTTAGTAAAAGTAGAATATGTGAAAAAATCTAAGGGTTATTAAGAAAGATAATTAAAAACTATAAATTATTTTTACATGTAAATGATATATATTCAATATTGTTAGTCTATTGAATATTTGTTAGAAATATAATATTGACTATTATTTCATATTTTATTTTGTGGGTGCACATACTTTACTTAACCTCTTCTGTACATGTGAATATATATGTGCTAGATGTTTCTATCTTTGACAAATTATTACTATTTTCAATAGGATTTCGGTGAGTATCTTTGAACATGCAGCTGTGAGTACCTTTATTAATTTCCTAAGGAGAACTTTCTACAAGCAAAATGGTTGGATCAGAATATTTGAAAATCTATCGATGAATATTGTCATATTTCCTTTTGACCAAGTTGTGCCAGGATCAAAAACTCTTCTGAAATATGTTTTCTATACCAGATTAATGCTGTATTAATGATCATTGTTCTCTGGAATAATCATAAGAAAATGAATTCTTTACTATTTAAACAAAAAGCCATCAGGTACTAATGTAGGTCTCTATTTTAGCATTGGGCTTTCCCCCCTCAAAAGTCACTTAATCCTGTTGAACTTGCCATTGTCAATAAGAATTTTCTCCCTGTGTTTAATATGTAGAGAAATCGTAAGTGTCCAGGTAGGAACTGTCATCTTACTAAATACAAATAATTGTACCATTAAAAAATTTTTTTTAATGTTTATTTTTGAGACAGAGCATGAGCAGGGGAGGGGCAGAGAGAGAGAGAGAGAGAGAGACATACACAGAATCTGAAATAGGTTCCAGGTTCTGAGCCTGACATGGGGCTCAAACTCACTGACTGAGATCATGACCTGAGCTGAACTTGGGAGCTTAGTCGACGGAACCACTCAGGTACCCCTAATATATTTTTTAACTGAATTCTTTAAATATAAGAGTATGAAATAGTAATGCTGTGATTAGTAGGAATTCATCCAACAAGTACTTATGAAATACTAGTGCTCTTGGCACTATGAAATCTGAACACAAAATTGTAGAAATAAGGGCGTCTGAGCGTTCACAGCTTTTAGTCCAGTTTGAAGCATGTTGTATGCATCTGGGCGGTAGTGGCACACTTTCTGGTTTTGTGATTTTCCTAGGTATGTAATCTTGGACTCAAGGCCCTTGAACCCAAGTGCCTCAGTGGCCTCACCCGTAAAATTAACTTGACAGTAGTTTCTAAATAGGGAGATACAGCAATAAATTATCACAGTAAAACGTTTGGCGTAAAGTAAACCTTAGATAAATGTTACCTACTACTTAGACCAAAAAATAACTGAAATTACAAAACATAGGTTTCCTTCTACATGTCACTTTTCTCCTAAAATGGGACATTTTCATGACCTGTTGTAGGACAATAGGAAAATAGTATAGCAACTTGGCTCATGTAGAGTTGAGTGAAGTATGTGTGAACTGTGTATCATTATTAGTGTATGTTTTTATGATCTTTGAACCAAGTATAATAAGCATGTAAGAATTTCTTTCCTCTCTTGGGCCAAATTATTTTAGATACGGTTTTGTTTTGCAAGTATATTATAAAGAAATTATAATGGATCACATTCAAAGAAGAATGTCTCTTTTGGTCTCTCAAATCCCATTTTAGTATGCTTTGCAATTGTAAGTGTGGTTTGGATAGATGAATAGATAAATCTCTGCATGCTATCATCCCAAGTGGAATTATAGTTGAGGTTTTAAAGTAGGCAAAACCTTTTTTCTGGTGCTAATTGAAAATGCACTAGTATATACAAAATTGATCAAGAGGAAGATGTATGTAAATATTTTAAAATCTCAGTTGTTTTTAAAGTATGTGTATGAATGATACTCTTGAAAACATGTATAACTTGAACTCAGTGAATACATTGAAATTAACAGAATTCTTTCTTGATACAGTTAATAACATAACAGTATTTATGAGGCCTCTCATCTTTTGCGAAAATATAGTTTAATTCTGGGTAGCTACAGAATCTACCATTTAATTATTATTTACTATTAATTATGAACATGTCTTAACCATAATATAAGCAGAATGAGAAATGGCACTTTTAAGTTGGGATCCCAATTAAAAGTAAATGTAATGTAAAACAGTTGTGCATTTTAATGAATTATTTCATTTGTATTTGGATAGCTTTTCCAATCTTTTGCTACAAGGCTTCAAAGACTTCTTTACCCTGGAGCCTTAAAAAAGCTATGTCAAAATATTAATTTATAGCTATTTTTGGTCTTCTCCTAGGATCCTTTGATACTACCTCCAATTCAAATCCCCAAATTCATAAGTGTATCCAAAGCAAAGCTTATAAAATTTATCCTAGCATCAACTGAAAATTAAGAACATCTTCATACATGAATTTTTCTCACCGAAAGATAGTTCCTTAATATCTATTTTCAAGATCTGTAATTCACATAGATAAACATTTGGAAGAATCCTCTTCATTATTCTTACCTTTTTTCAGCCTTCAACTTTCCCTTAATTTGGCTACTCTGACTTCTGTTTCTTACACAAAGAGTGTTCTCATGTTAATTGTCCTTTTTGTAACTTGCTCTCAAGAATTTTGAATATCACCCTCTTCTTACAAATGGCTGATAGAATTTAAATGTATGAGCTGCTGCTTAAGATTATTTTTGTTTAAAGGAGAAACTTATGTATCAAAGAAATACATCACTAATGGTGGAATTTAAAGAACCTGTTCCAAACGCTGGACATATTTTTGAGGGTGTAGGATCATCACCAGCACTGTCTGAAATCATGACATAGAACGGAATTTCTGCCTTCTCTACATGTAGACTTAGAGCACTTAATTTTTCTAACATTTTCTTTAACCTTTTCACTAATAGGAAACAGATGGGCTAATTTTCCATCTGCTTAAAATGGTGGGATCCAGCTGTTTAAAAAGGTGATTATAATTTATCCATGAAAATATGGGATGTTTTCCTGTCACGTTGGGAATAATCAGGAAGAACAGGGAGTTAAAGGTTAACAAAGAGCCATGGAAAACAACAGATTGTCGACATTAATTTTATATATACTATACAACATAGATAACCTCATAATATTCTTTTTACTCAATATAAGAAGGGACCTTAAAAAACACCAAAAGCTATTCTTTCATATCCACAGATAATTAACATTTTTATTGAATCGCTCACTTTTTATACATATTGTTCACAGTTGAGATCATATTTAATTTTTTAATGTTTTTTAAAGGAGTTATTTTCTAATATCTGTTAACAAAATAAGCATTTTAGTTACTTAATACTTTTTTGTTTAGTTGCTTCTAATAAGGTAAACATATTTCTCAATATACATTTGTTACTTTTAGCATGTTTAAGATTGACCACATTAATCATCTGAAATGTACGTTGTGGATAGGACATAAAAATGAAGTTTATAGTGATATTTTAAAATAGTTGATTGTATCATTCTTAATAATTTCTTCCCAGTGATTTATGAAAATCCTTTATCATAATATAAAATGCATCAAACTTTTTGACATTGTTTCTAGATATTCTATTTTGTTATTTTGGCAAGCCTGACTATTCTTTATAACACTTTTAAAGTATTGTAGTTTTATGTACTCTACTTCAAAGAACTAGTCTCTCCGTATTATTCTTTCTTTCCAAGTTTTCACAACTCTTTTGTCTTCTTATTTTTTCAGATATCCTTTTTCTCCCAAGTTTTAAATATATGGGGTTTTTATTATAGTTAATTTCAACCTGTAAATTAACTTTGAAAAATGAGATACTTTATATTACTTTTGCTTCATATCTAGGTTGATCTACTTATTTTTTTAATATAAAGCCAATTTACATATGAAACATCTTTAAGAATATAAATGTTATTAGTTAAAAATAAAGTGATCTTTAATTATTTTGGAGAGTGGTGTTATTTTCTGTTGTATAGTTTAACTGATGATTGACTGTCTATAGAAATTATTTTCATTATTAATGATTTTTATTTTTAAAAATTTTTTATAGTTTATTGTCAAGTTGGCTTCCATAAAACACCCAGTGCTCATCCTAACAAGTGCTCTCCTCCAGGCCTGTCAGCCCCTTCCCCCTCCCCCACCCCGATCAGCCCTCAGATTGTTCTCAGTATTCAAGAGTCTCTCATGATTTGCCTCCCTACCTCTCCCCAACTATTTTCCCCCTTCCACTCCCCCATGGTCCTCTGTTAAGTTTCTCCTGTTACACTTATGAGTGAAAACATATGGTATCTGTCCTTATTGACCTGACTTATTTCGCTTAGGATAAGATCCTCGAGTTCCATCCACGTTGCTACAGTTAGCCATATTTCATTCTTTCTCATTGCCATGTAGTATTCCATTGAGTATATATACCACATCTTCTTGATCCATTCATCAGGTGATGGACATTTAGGCTGTCTCCATGATTTGGCTATTGTTGAAAGTATTGCAAGAACATTGGGGTACATGTGCTCCTATGCATCAAAACTCCTGTATCCCTTGGGTAAATCCCCAGTAGTGCTATTGCTGGGTCATAGGGGAGTTCTATTGTTAATTTTTTGAGGAACTTCCACACTGTTTTCCAGAGCGGCTGCACCAGTTTACATTCCCGCCAACAGTGTAGGAGGGCGTCTGATTCTCTATATTCCCACCAACATCTATAGTGTCCTGATTTGTTCATTTTAGCCACTCTGACTGGCCTGAGGTAGTATCTCAGTGTGGTTTTGATTTATATTTCCCTGACGATGAATTGTGCTGAGCATTATTTCATGTGTCTGCTGGCCATCTGGATGTCCTCCTTGGAGAAGTGTCTGTACCTGTCCTCCACCCATTTCATTACTGAATTACTTATTTTGCGGGTGTAGAGTTTGGTGAATTCCTTATAAATTTTGGATACTAGTCCTTTATCCGATATGTCATTTGCAACTATCTTTTCCCATTACATTGGTTGCCTATTAGTTTTCTTGATTGTTTCCCTAGCCATGCAGAAGCTTTTTATCTTGATGAGGTCCCAATAGTTCATTTTTGCTCTCAATTCGCTTGTCTTTGGGGATGTGTCAAGTAAGAAATTACTGCGGTTGAGGTCAAGGAGGCTGTTTCCTGCTTTCTCCTCGAGGATTTTCATAGTTTGTTGTCTCACATTCAGGTCCTTCATCCATTTTGGCTTTATTTTTGTGTATGGTGTAAGAAAGTGGTATCATTTTCATTCTTCTGCATCTTGCTGTCCAGTTCTCCCAGCACCATCTGTTAAAGAGCCCGTCTTTTTTTTTTTTTTTACTGGATACTCTTTCCTCCTTTGTCAAAGGTTAATTGGCCATGCATTTGTGGGTATAATTCTGAGTTCTCTATTCTATTCCATTGGTCTATGTGTCTGTTTTTGTGCCAATACCATACTGTCTTAATGATTACAGCTTTGTAGTGGAGGCTAAAGTCTTGGATTGTGATACTTCCTGTTTTGGTTTTCTTCATCAGTATTACTTTGGCTATCAATATTACTTTGGGGTCTTTTGTGGTTCCATACGAATTTTAGGATAGTTTGTTCTAGCATTGAGAAGAATGCTGGTGCAATTTTGGTGGGGATTGCAGTGAATGTGTAGATTGCTTTGGGTAGTATGGCATTTTAACAGTCTTTATTCTTCCGATTTATGAGCATGGAATGTTTTCCATTTCTTTGTGTCTTCTTCAATTTCCTTCATAAGCTTTCTATAGTTTTCAGCATACAGATCTTTTATTTCTTTGGTTAGGTTTATTCTCAGGTATTTTATGGGTTTTTTTTGTGTGTGTGTAATTGTGAATGGGATCAGTTTCTTGATTTCTCTTTCTGTTGCTTCATTATTGGTATATAAAAATGCAACCAATTTCTGTACATTGATTTTGTACCCTGCAACATTACTGAATTCATGGATCAGTTCTAGTAGGCTTCTGGTGGAATCTGTTGGGTTTTCCATGTAGAGTATCGTGTCACCTGTGAAAAGTAAATGTTTGACTTCATCTTTGCCAATTCTGATGCCTTTTATTTCCTTTTGTTGTCTGATTGCTGATGCTAGGACTCCCAGCACTATGTTAAACAACAGTGGTGAGAGTGGACATCCCTCTCGTGTTCCTTGTTTCAGTGGGAAAACTCTCAGTTTTTCCCCATCGAGGATAATATTAGCTGTGGGCTTTTCATAAATGGCTTTTATGATGTTTAAGTAAGTTCCTTCTATCCCGACCTTCGCAAGGGTTTTTATTAAGAAATGATGCTGTATTTAGTCAAATGCTATTTTTGCATTGATCGACAGGATCATATGGTTCATATTTTTTCTCTTGTTAATGTGATGTATCACATTGATTGATTTGTGAGTTTTGAACCAGCCCTGTAACCCAAGAATGAATCCCACTTTATCATGGTGGATAATTCTTTTTATATGCTGTTGAATTCGATTTGCTAGTATCTTGTTAAGTATTTTTGCATCTGTATTCAACAAGGATATTGGCCTATAGTTTCTTTTTTGGCTGGGTTTCTGTCCAGTTTGGGAATCAAAGTGACACTGGCTTCATAAAATGAGTCCGGAAGTTTTCCTTCCATTTTTTTTTTTTTTATAAGAGCTTGAGAAGAATAGCTATTAACCCTGATTTAGAAGTATGGTAGAATTGCCCAGGGAAGCCATCTAGCCCAGGCCTCTTATTTGTTGGGAAATTTTTGATAACTGATTTAATTTCTTCACTAGTATGGGTCCGCTCAGATTTTCTATCTCTTCCCATTTGAATTTTGGTAGTGCATGTGTGTTTAAGAATTTGTCCATTTCCAGGACCAGGGGGAGGGGAAGTGGGAAAGAGAGTTGGGGAGAGAGAGGGATGCAAAACTTGAGAGACAATTGAATACTGAAAACGAACTGAGGGTTGAAGGGGGAGAAAAGAGGTGGTGGTGATGGAGGGGGCACTTGTGGGGAAGAGCACTGGGTGTTATATGGAAACTAATTTGACAATAAACTTCTTAAAAAAATTTGTCCATTTCTTCTAGGTTGTCTAGTGTGTTGGCATATAATTGTTTATAGTATTCCCTGATGATTCCTTGTATTTCTGAGGGATTGGTTTTAATAAATACATTTTCATTCATGATTTTTCTATTTGGGTGCTCTCTCTTTTCTTTTTGAGAAGCCTGGCCAGACGTTTATGAATTTTGTTTATTTTTTCAAAAAGCCAACTCTTGATTTCATTGATCTGTTCAACTGTTTTTTTTTTTTTTTACTCTATATTATTTATTTCTGCCCTGATCTTTATTATTTGTCTTCTTCTGCTGGGTTTGGGGTGTGCTTGCTCCTCTGCTTCAAATTCCTTTAGGTGCGCTGTTAGATTTTGTATTTGCACCTTTTCTAGTTTCTTGAAATAGGCCTGGAGTGCAATGTACTTTCCTCTCACTGCATTTGCTGCATACCAAAGAGTTTGAATTGTTGTATTTTCATTTGTTTCCAAATATTTTTTTAATTTCTTCTCTAATTGCCTGATTGGCCCATTCATTCTTTAGTAGGTTGTTCTTTAACCTCCATGTTTTTGGAGGTTTTCTAGACTTTTTCCTGCGATTTCTTTCAAGTTTCATAGCATTGTGATCTGAAAGTGTACATGGTATGATCTCAATTCTTTTATATTTATTGAGGACTGCTTTATGACCCAGTATGTGATCTATCTTGAAGAATGGGCTATGCCCACTTGAGAAGAAAGTGAATTTTGTAGCCTCAGGGTGTAGAGTTCTAAATATATCTGTCAAATCCATCTGGTCCAATGTGTTATTCAGGTCCATTGTTTCTTAGTGATTTTCTGTCTAGTTGATCTATCCATTGCTATAAATGAATATTAAAGTCCTCTGCTATTAGCACATTCTTCTCCATAAGATTGTTTCTGTTTGTGATTAACTGTTCCTTGTATTTGGGTGCCACCGAATTTGGTGCATAGACATTTATAATTGTTAGCTCTTCCTGATGGATAGACCCTATAATTATTATATAATGCCTTTCTTTATCTCTTGTTACTATCTTTACTTTAAAGTCCAGTTTGTTCGATATAAGTATGGCTATTCCAGTTTTCTCTTGTCTTCCATTAGCATGATAGATATTTCTCCATCCCCTTACTTTCAATCTGAAGGTGTCCTCAGGTCTAAAATGAGTCTCTTGTGGACAGCAAATAGATGGATTTTGTTTTTTTTAATCCATTCTGCTACCCTATGTCTTTTTATAAGAGCTTTTAGTCCATTTCCATTCAGTGTTATTGTTGAAAAATAAGAGTTTAGAGTCATTGTGTTCTCTATCGGATTCATGCTTGTAGTGGTGTCTCTGGTGCCTTGTCTTCCTTAAAACATTTCCCTCATAGAGTCCCCCTTAGGATTTCTTGTAGGGCTGGTTTAGTGGTGATGAATTATTTTAATTTTTGTTTATTCTGTTTATAATTTTTGTTTATTCTGTATATAATTTTTGTTATTTTGTTTTGTCTATTCTGAATGACAGGCTTGCTGGATAGAGGATTCCTGGCTGCACATTTTTCTGTTCATCACATTGAAGATTTTCTGGCATCCCTTTCTGGCCTGCCATGTTTCACTATAGGTCTCCCTTTATGTTAGGGCCCTTTTATCCCTAGCTGCTTTCAAAGTTCTCACTTTATCCTTATATTTTGCCAGTTTCACTATGATATGTCATGCAGAAGGTCAATTCAAGTTATGTCTGAGGGGAATTCTCTGTGCCTCTTGGATTTCAATGTCTGTTTCCTTCCCCAGATTGGGGAAGTTCTCAGCTATAATTTGCTCAAATACCTACCACTTCACGCCCTTTTTCTTCTGGAATACTGTGATAGAGATATTATTCCATTTGATTGCATCACTCAGTTCTTGAATTCTCCTTTCGTGCTCCTGGATCAATTTCTCTCTCTTTTTCTCAGCTTCCTCTTTTTCTATAATTGTGTCTTCTAATTCACCTATTCTCCTCTCTGCCTCTTTATTCCATGCTGTGGCCACCTCATTTTATTGTGTACCTCATTTATAGTATTTTTTAATTCATCACAACTATTTTTAAGTCCATAATCTTTGTAGCAATAGCTACAATAGCTCTGGTATCTTCCATGTCCTTTTCAAGCCCAGCAATTAATTTTATAACTATTGTTCTGAATTCTTGGTCTATTATGTTGCTTATATCTGTTGTGAGCAATTCTTTAGCTGTCATTTCTTCCTGGAATTTCTTTAGAGGAGAGTTCTTCCAATTTGTCATTTTGGCTAGCTTTCTGTCTCTTGTAAGTTATAAAAACTCGTTATGTGCTCTGCACCTATGAGTTCTATTCTATTAAAGGAGGCTCATTGATCGTCCATGGCGTGTCCTTTCAGGAAGTGTTCTTTTAATGGTGTCCCTTGGTCTCTCTTGTTGTGACTTTGGTTGTTTTATTTCCCTACTCATAGTGATATTTGGGACTCTCCACCATGTGTATTTTGGCTTGTTTCTTGAGGTAACCCTATTAGTCTTTCTTCTTAGTGGACTCTGTCTCTTTCCCTCCCAGACTCTTGTGGCTCAGTGTTCTTTTGCTTCAGCCCTTCTTTGTTTGAGAGCTGCAGGCGGGAAGTACGGAGCTCCCTCTTTCTCTGCGATCTTGCCTCCTATTGATGATTTTTAGAAATATAGGAAAAATGGGGTGCCTGGGTGACTCAGTTAGTTAAGCATCCTACTTCAGCTTAGGTCATGATCTCACGGTTTGTGAATTTGTGCCCTGCATCAGGATCTGTGTTGACAGCTCAGAGCCTGGAGTCTGCTTTGGATTCTGTTTTTCCCTCTCTTTCTGCTTACACTCTGTCACTTAAAAATGAATAAATGTTAAAAAAAATAAATATAGGAAAAAGGAAAAATAGGAAAGGTGCAACACCCCAGGAAAATTGTAAATCTCAGTTAAACTAAGTATTTTTTAAAATGTAGTATATATAGTATAGTATTTATATATTTTGTATGTAGTCTATTCAGTTGGATTTTGAACAAAAATTACAGAGTATGTGAATGTTAAGTATCATTGGATTTAGACTGCTTTCATATTTCTATTTTCTTCATTTTCATATATTTTAATATAGATCTGGTGGTTTTCCCTTTTTATTCACATGATGTGGCTCTGTGGTGATGTAATGCTAAAGCTTTTTAGGGTCTCCTATGTAGACTGTCTTAGCCCATTCAATCACTAACTTCATCTTTGTTTTGCCTAATAAATTGTTAAATTTATGTGTGAAATACCTATACATTAATTCCACCCTCACTAATCAGATATTCTATATTTGTTCATCAGACTACTAAGTTTATTCATACGTGTGAGTGGTTTTAACTCAAAAGAATACAACCTTGCAAAATGTTGACTATCACTTTTTCCCCTTTTGTCTAATTATCCCATTAAACCCTGAAAGCAGAAATCAGTGTAATGAAAATAACACAAAACTTTTAATTCAGATATATTTCTGAGGCTATCAAAAAGCACTTTATTTTAAAAAGGACTTAGGGCTGCCAGGGAGGTCACTTGGTTAACTTGAACTGACCCTTGGTTTTGGCTCAAGTCATAATCTCACAGGTGGTGAGATTTAGTTCTGTAGTGTTGAGCTAGCTCTGTGCTAACAGTATGGAATTCTCTCTCCCCTTCTCTGCTCTTCCCCACCTCACTCTGGCTCTCACGCTTTCTCTCAAAAACAAATTAATTAAAAAAATATATATAAAAAGAATGGGCAGTTTTGAGTTCATCTGTATATTAATATATTTTGAGAAAAAACTAAGCATTGCTTTATTCATTAAATGTAAAAAAACACTGTTAAGTTCTCTCTTAATCATATGTTATTTGGCATGAGAATTGTCAAGCAGGACATTATATGCCTACTGAGAAACAACCTCAGGCACCTATAAAATAATGTGTAGAAACATAAGTTTCTGAGAGTTAATTTCCAACTGTAAGGCCTCCAGAGACCATTTAGTTGTTTATCTTTAAATCAACCATATATAGGAAAACATGAAAACCGGAAATTGAGGAGAGGTGCTGAAAATGGAGGGTTTTTTTTTTTCCCCTCCTCCTTCATCAATGATTCCATCAGGGTTATTTCTGACCCCTGAATGGCAGGAAGGGGAGATGAGAGCTGATTATTCAGCACCACTTCTATTTTTATTTCAGTTGACCCGGTTTAGAAATACGAATAAAAATAATTTCTGACTTATTTTTACCAGCCATTTTACAGTTTTCACGTTGGTTTTAGGCAAGCACTAGTAGAGTGGTTAACAATTTTGATTATTATTTTGCTATAGCTTTTACTGGTACTGCTATGAGGCCGCTGCATTGAAATACAGAAATTAGCTTTTCATTGTGTCACATAATTGTAATGCTGTCCTCCAGTATAGGTGACATTTGGCCTCTAATTTGATTTATATTTGTATATTAACTTTGCCTCTGCTTTTTGACTTAGACTCACAGCATTCAAATGAGAATCTTTCAATAACTTGCTTTTCCTAGGTATTACCTATATATAGTATTAACAGTATTTATTGCCTTAAAGGAGCTGTATGGAAGCTTTTATCTTTTACTTTGCTGGTACTAATTTATAAATGCCAAGCTCTACTAAATAGGTTTGCATTAAGAATTAATGCTAGTAACATATGGAGTGGAGTATCTTTTGAGTCATAACTATTTGGCCAGATAAAGTGATTTTATACACACTGCCAGAAAAAACCTACTTTCATGTGTCATAAGATAAAGTTTTCCTCTTTGGGGTGCATCTTCACCTTTTTTGTTAAAAAAATAGGGCAGTAAAGGTTGACTTGGGCTATTTTGGGAATAAATAAGAGCTGGCTCAGAGCTATCAAACTCAAATTCTATTTGAAAACAGCTCCTTGAAAGTAAGGCTTGAGTGCTCTTTGTATGTAACAAATCTCTTAGCTAAATGTCACCATTTTGATGTTTTAATAATGTATGTTTGCTGATTATAGGATAAAAGTGATAGGTTCAATTTCCATTAATCTGTTTATATTTGAGAAATTAAAAATTTATTTCTCTTAGTGGCCATTATTAGGAGGCATGTGAAAGACTCAAGAGCTCAGAGGGCAGGGCAGAAATTTTTCCTGTACTCTGAGTGCTGGAAAGGGCTCTTCATGGACTGCTTTAAAATGCAATCTCCGATCTCGACCTCTGACTGCTGTCTTTGCCCCATCCCCCCTTACCGTCAATTGCTGGAATAATTTGAGTCTCCCCTATTAAGTCTTTTCAGCTCCTGTATTTTTATTTTTTTATATGTTTATTTACTTTGAAAGAGAGAGAGAGCATGCATGCAGGTGGGGGAGGGGCAGTGAGAAGGGGAGATAGAGAATCCTAAGCAGGCTCCATGCCCAGCACCCAGCACAGAGCCCCACTCAGGGCTCAATCTCACAGCCATGAGCTCATGACCAGAGCTGAAATCAAGAGTTGGAATCCTAACCCTCTGAGTCCCCCAGGCATGCCTCAGCTTCTATATTTTTAGATTTACCTGTTCTACCTTGGACATTGACCTCTCATGCATCTCATGAGGTTTATTTTATTTTTTTTGTTACTGTCTTCTTTAGATAAGTCATCTTGTTCAGGTGTCTTTTTGACTTCAAATACATGACTTATAAACCCGTCCCCTATTTTGGGGGCAGACTAATTCAGGGGTGATTAGATTCCATGTGAACTGGAATCCACTTAAATCAGAACACAACAGGAAGAACTTCTGGCAGTATCAAATAACTGTCTTAATGTGGTTGAAGACCTGGCTGCCTTTTGCTGAGAGATTACATCTATTCCTTAAGCATTTTTATCTGTAATTAGAGTTGTCCTTTGTTTCATTTTTACAACATGAGAAACAGTCTGACAGAAGCTAATTTCAGCCTCTATAATATTACTATTCTTTCTTTCTTTCTTTCTTTCTTTCTTTTTTTTTTTTTTGGCTGGAGAAACCACTTAAAAAGTCCAACAGCAATAATAACAGCAAGGAATCAAGGATGAGAACAGGCAAGGAGGTGGCTGATTCCTAGAGGAAGAGATAGAATGTGTTCATGAATTTATGCCAGCCCCCTTGAAATGAATCCTGTTTTTTTTTGTTGTTGTTTTTATTTCAATTCCAATCAGTGAACATTCAGTATAATATCAGTTTCATGTGTACAATATAGTGATTCAGTGCTTCTGTGCAACACCCGGGGCTCATCAGAAATTCACTCCTTAATCTCCATCACCTGTTTCACCCATCACTCCACAAACCTCCCCTCTGGGAAACCATCGGTTTGCTCTCTGTAGTTGACTCTATAGAGTCTTTTCCTTGGTTTGTTTCTCTTTTTCTTCTCCTTTTGCTTGTTTGTTTCCTCAATTCTTCAGTTCCACATTTGAGTGAAATAAAATATTAAATACACACACGCACACACACATGCACACACACCATTTCTTCTTTATCCATTGGGCTTTTTACATAATTTGCTGTTGTAGATAATGCTGCTATAAACATTGCTGTGCATTTGTCTCTTTGAATTAGTATATTTGTTTTCTTTGGGTAAATACCGAGTACTGTAATCGCGGGATCCTAGGGTAGTTCCATTCACCAACAGTGCAAGAGCAGTGTCTCCACATCCTTGCCAACACCTGTTGTTTCTCACGTTGTTGATTTTAGCCTTTCTAACAGATTTAGGGGTGATTAAATGAATCCTTTTATTAATGACTGAGAGCCAGGCTTCCAAGCTTCTTCCATGTACCCCTTTTAGTCACAAAAGCTGGAAAAGAAAACAGAGATCTAGATAGAGCTGCAAAGCATAGGTGAGGTGACAACAGTTTTCAAAAGGCAGCATGACCCTTTAATGTAAAAATTAGTGCTACTTGTTTTCCAGAATTTGTAAAATGGCCTCCTGTATGTAGAATATAATCATATTTTAGTCTCAAAGGAAGAATATTAGGCATTTTTGAAATTGTTAGTATTCAACACTCACATATAATGTTGTAGTTTTAAAATTATGTTCTAGATATAGAAACAGTGCTATAGAAAAACAGCCTCAGAGTAACCATGTAAAATTTATGCTATGTTATTTATTTGTAGATTAGATTTCTATTTTATCAGATTCGAGAGCTGATCACCATATATTTTTTTTACCCATAAGAGGTTCACACATTCTGCCAGACAGTTATTATTCACTGATGAATACAGAATTAAAAATATTAGACAGTTTTTTTTAATTTACTTTTTTGCTTATTTTTAGCCAGAGGAAAATAACTTTGAATAGGAAACAGATATTTCAAATGAAGGTTTTAAGAAGTGACTTTCTCAACCATTTTCCTTTTGAAGGATTTGTTGGATAAATCAACTGGCAGGTATAAATTATAAGTATAATGATCTGTAGATACTTCAGTATGAACTTGTACAAGAGACTTACAAAAATTATGAGTTCTATAAAAGCTGGAGAAAATAGGGGTGATTTGGAGGGCACACTGAGGTAATGTATTCCTAGAGAGTCATGGAAGCCCACCCGTTGTTAAGCATCTGACTTAGGCTCAGATCATGATCTCACAGTTTCTGAGCTCAAGCCACCACTTAGGGTAAAACACGAGCCCCAGTTAAGCCCCACTACTCTTTTCTCTCCCTTCTTCTGCACCTTGCTCACTCACACCCCTTCTCTCTCAAAAATAAACAAACAAATAAATGCCAACCATTACTAGACATCACTTTTCAGTTCAGGTCTTACCAGCATTTTAATGTTTATAATGAAATTATGGTTGTTGATACATTCAAGATTTTATGAGAGTAAAAAAAAGGTTTTCTTTGAAAAATTTTTTAATTAACTTTTTTTAAAAGTCTTTCATTTCTAACTCATATCTCCGTGTAAACCATGAAAACAAACAAAAATCGACAAAATACATTTCAGAGAAAATCCCTTAGATATAGTACATATCTTTAGTTAGAGAGCATAAATTAGGCTGTTTTGTGTTAAGATTTATACTTGATAAAAATCTATATTCAGTCAAAATTTTATATACATATAAATACACACGTGTATTAGAATCATTTCCCAGTAGTTCTTTTTTGTTATGCAGATTGTAACTTGGCATTACAGAGAGAATATCACTGTGATTTACTGTGCATGGTTTGAAAATGCTTTAAAATCTAATGATTATTTTAAAGCAAAGCACTGCTTGGATTCTGTCAATCCTTACTGTCATTTAATTTACTTTTGACAGAAGCAGCATTTGTCATGTTTTAGAATCCATGCATTTTGCTGTTTATTATCCTTCCTGCAGTCATTTTATATTAAAAACAAAAAGGTATAGAATGTATTAGTTTAGAGCTCAGGCTTCTTTGGGGGAAAGTGTGACAGAAAAGACCAGCTAGCCTCGTGGGGGCCTGCTAGAAGTGACACGGGACCTCGTGTCATCAGGGTGCTCAGAAAGGCCCACTGCATTGTCACCTGCTGGCTCCTTTAAAGATCTATCGAGTTAATAACTGACACAGAACAAGACGTCTAGCTGTTAAATCCCTGACCTTTATTCCAGAAAAGCTCCTGATACTACTTCATGCTATACTTAGTGATACCTTTCAAGTTTTCTGTGGCTTCTTGAAGTAGTTTTGGTTTCAATGGAAGAATGAATGGTATATATTGATTTTTTTTTTAGTAATCTCTTTTCCAAGTAGGTATATTTTATCAAATACCTATGATTTTGGTAAGAGCCTCTAATGATCTCAAAATACCAACTTGGTGATGATCAGTGAGCTGGTTCAGATACAGTGTATTCAATTGTTTATTGGATTGATTTTATCTTTCCATTACGGTGCATTTAGACTTTGGTCTCTCTTTCATTTCTTTAGGTATTCTTTGATTTACCACTTTGTTAGAGTAACTCACTGGCTATTTGGTTATAGTTAAGGCCATAAAATATGAAAGATTTATTCTTTTATTAGTGGTGTATGTCCCTTCTTTTTCCTATGAGCAAGAAAAAAAAGACAGATGGCAAACTTTGAAGAAGTATGCATTTCAGGTATTTCTTAGGTTGATCAAAAACATTCTCTTTCTGCAAATGGTATTACTTTTTGTTTCTCAAACATCGACTTCATTAGCTGTTTTATGATTTTCAAATATCTAGTGACACTTTGTCTAATTTTCCCACATTGGCCTATACCATTAAGCATGTAAATAGAAAGAAATTGAAAATGCCTTGCTCCATCAAGTGTGCCTGTGGAACAAAAAGCTCTTTTAGGTTTTAATTGCTGATGTATCTCAGATCAGCGAGCATTGGTTATGATGACCATTGTTCTAGGTTTAGAGGAGTTCACCCAATGTATCTGCGCGTATCTGTACGTTGCTGGACCTTTTCTTAGAAGATAATTTCATCTCATTAAAAGTTCAATAGTAGTTCATCTGATAGGCATCTATCATTTCTTGGTTAATACAATTCCTTTCCATATAGATCCTGAGATATATTAAATTTTGTATATCTAGTGGGTCAGCTTTTACCTATGAAATACTCTAAGGACGTTGAAAACTCTAGGTGTTATAATATCTGTTCGAGATCTTTCTGTCTACCTCACTGAACTTTAAAATAAGAAGTAATACATATATGAATTAGATAATACAACTATTATAAAGGGTATATTAAGAAAGTTATTCTAATAATGCATTGTCTTAGGGGCACCTAGGTAGCTCAGTTGGTTAAGTGTCGACTCCTGATTTCAGCTTAGGTCATGATCTCACGGTTTGTGGTTTCTGGCCCTCTTGAATCTGTGCTGACAGCATGGAGCCTGCTTGGGATTCCCTCTCTCTCTCTCTCTCTCTCTCTCTCTCTCTCTCTCTCTCTCTTTCTGTGCCCCTCCCCTGCTCACCTGTGTACATGCATGCACTCTCTCTATCGAAATAAATAAGTAAACATTAAAAAGAATTGTCTTAAATTTGTTATGGTTTTCTTGTAGTTATAAAGTGCTAACCTTGACATTTTCAAGAAACATAGGATCATTTATCCAGAATTATAATGTGTTTGATTTGTATTTAATATAAATTAATTTTCTACATTTAATGCCGTCAGGATGGTATTGCAATTTAATAGTAGAAGGCTTAGGAACAAATACTTAAATGGGATTTGTTTTAATTACACATTAAGTTCCTTTATCACCTTTACATACTGTTTCACTATATAACTATTTTTTCAATTAATCATTTTTATTACTGAAATTATTTTTAAAGTCTATAATTTAAAAAAATAAAACTGCAGCTCAGCTTTCAGTTATAATGTCAGCATTTGTAGTTGTATTTTAGTATTACTGTGTGCTTCTTGGATATTTTGAAATGAATGTTTCTCACTGAATTCTAACTAACAAGACAGAGGGCAGCTATTTTCTATTTAAAATCTTCTTCCTTGGTAGTTGAATGGAGGGAAAGTGAAATGCAAGGCATTCAGCATATTTTTCTTCCAGTGTGTGATTTTGTTTTTTTAATATTGTGATATGTTTTTGTTTCCATTTCTCTCTCCCTTACAAGCGAGTGCGTCCTTGAATACAGAAATTAGTTGTCTCTCTTTCCCTAACATCTAGCACAGAATGGTGTCTGTCTCAGGAAATATTGAATTTTCATTGGAGTGAACCATGATTCACAAGGTGGAAAAGTATTTACTCCATTCCATTTTGTAACGACTCTTAGTTTAACTATGATTTCAATATAAATGTAATTTTGATAAATTTTTGAGATATTAGAAAGTTTGGGCTAATGGATATCATCATCACTTCTAAAATGTTGTCCCACAGACCATGGAGCTCAGAGGTGAGAATGGCATTCCTGCCCCCCAGTGGTATTTCCACTTCTCTCCATGGTAGAGCCACTTTAGATGCAACAACTAAATTAGAACTGTATCAGTTTTGTAATTGAGTAGAAATAAAAGCCAGAAATAGTATGCTGGAAATGGAAATGCAAAGACAGAGAGAGAGATGAAAATCTGAAATGAACTTTGCAAGTGATTTGATGTTGAAGATAAAAGGAAGGGAAGCCTCAAGAATTATGGATTTCCAAGTTTGGGTAATTGAGAATACGACCTCCTTATCCAGGAAAACAGGGGAGGGCTGTGCAGTCAGAGTTTTTTCATTGGTTTAAAAAAAATGTGAGTTTGAGACAACAGCAAGGGGAGGATGTACAGAAAGGAGAGATTACAGAAAATTTGTAACTCAGGAGATATGTAAGGTTTGGAAATCAGATTTGAGAGTTATAGATTGTTGTAACCGGACAAGAATTGTCACAAGATTTAATTTGGTAGCTGAAGAAAGCGAATCCCAGGAGAATGAAGTAATATAGCTAAGGTTCCAGAGATGATGGTGCAGTGAAGACCAGACTCCTCTCTTTTCTCAGCACATCTCCCCCTCAATTCTTATGGATATTCGAAGATACAAGAACACATGTAACATTTTCAGTGAGGAGTGCAGTAGAAGGAAAGAGAGGACTCTTGGATGGAAAGGGAGAAAAAACATACAAGAAACTTTGTATAATATTATGTTAAAAATCAGGAAAGAAGAGACTTTTTGTTCTAACATTAGATTCTGGTGGTTTAATGAAGTGTTGTCTTATTTTAAGCAATCAAGCTTCTATTGGGAAACAATGTTCTTCATGAAGTACAGTGAAACCTTGGTTTCTGAGCATAGTTTGTTCTACAAACATGCTTACAATCCAAAACACTTGTATATCAAAGAGAACTTCAGGAAGCATTGGCTCACTTCTGATGACGTACCTTCAGCATCACATCCTACTCATATTGCAAGACATCACTTGTTTATCAAGTTAAAATGTATTAGAAATCTTTGTTCATCTGGTGGAACACTTGCAGAACAAGTAACTTGCAATCCATGATTTTACTGTATTTAAGTGCTCCCTATAATTAAAATTCCTCAATGAATCTGAATTTTCTCATCCATTTATTGTTACTCAGCACTTTTGATAGAAACTGTAACAACAAAACCACTATAACAAAACCTTTATAGAGTAATTATTATAAGAATCTAAGGAGCCATGATAAATTATTTTTTTTATTTTTATTTTCTATATGTTTACTTTAAGAGAGAGTACAAGCAGGGGAGGGGAGGGAGAGGGAGAGAATCCCAGCAGGCTCTCTGCGGTCAGTGGGGAGCCAAAGTGGGGCTTAATCTCATGAACTGTAAGATTGTGACCTGAGCCAAAATCGAGAGTTGAACGCTTAACCAACTGAGCCACCCAGGTTCCCCTGTCGATTTTTTTTAATAGTTTATTGTCAAATTGGTTTCCATACAACACCCAGTGCTCTTCCCCATAAGTGCCCTCCTCCATCACCACCACCTCTTTCCCCCGCCCTTCCCCTTCAACCCTCAGTTCATTTTCAGTATTCAGTAGTCTCTCAAGTTTTGCATCCCTCTCTCTCCCCAACTCTCTTTCCCTCTTCCCCTCCCCCTGGTATGTCGATTTTATTTTTGAGAAAAATTTTTCTCAGTTTGCATTAAGCTATTATTTTGATCAACAAAAATTGACAAAACTAAACCTAATGTAAATAATTTTAATAAAATTATTTGTTTATATCATGTGTGGATAATTCTCCAGGTAAGAAGTATTTTGTTTTCATAGCACTCTTATAATTCCAGATAGGTCTAAAGCGACCAGTGGCAGGATTGTATTCTAAATTCAGGTATATGTAGTTTTTTGTGAATAACTTGATAAAATGTTTTCTTTTTTTTTTAATTGACATTTATTCATTTGTGAGAGAGAGAGAGAGAGCATGAGCTGAGAAGGAGCAGAGAGAGACAGGGAGACACTGAATCCGAAGCAGGTTCCAGGCTCTGAGCTGTCAGCACAGAGCCCAGCACAGGGCTTGAACTCAGAAAGAGTGAGAGCCTCACCTGAGCCAAAGTTGATGCTTACCCAACTGAGCACCTATGTGCCCTGATAAAGTGTTTTCTTGTTCATTCCTCTTCCAGTAACATAACCGATACATGATTATAACCTTCATGTATTTCTTTGGAAGTTCATTTAAGTGTAGGACAACAAATCCAGTTCTATGTTTCATTTCTTTTTACTTTTACCCATGGAAAGCTTCTTTTCAACAGTAGTAGAGAGATTCTGATGTACTAATTAGTGATAACATTTACTTAATTTCTGATTAAGAAGATCTGTCATCCCTTTTATCCCTCTGAAGAGAGGAAGACAGAGGGGAATAAGAGAAAGAAAGAGAGATCGAGATTAAGATACTGATTTGGGACTGCAAAATGTGCCATTGTTTTATTACTGGAAGAATGGTCCCCTTAGAAACAGTTGCCAGATCTTTTCCTGAGGCTGATATATGGTTACACTGAAGGGAAATAATGCTTCACACAAGAAGATGTAGCTATTGTCACATATTAGAAATATTTCAAAGTGTTTTTGTTTGTAAGATATTTTATTTTTATTTTTTATTTATTTATTTTTTTACACTCATGAGCAGGTGTTTTCTTTTTCTTTTTTTCTTCTTTGTTTTCTGTTTATTTATTTTTTTAACATATGCAATTATTTTCCATCATTTACACTACAGTAGTTACAATGACACTCCAAACAGAAAAGCAAAGTAAAAAATCAAAACCCCCACTTCTATTTCATGTAATTAGACTTATACAGAAATTAGAAGGTTATGTAACAACTAGTTAATCACCTAATTTCACAGCTATCTGAAATGGCGATCGTTATATAGCAGCTTATCTATGATACATTCAAGATACATGATACAATTTATTACTTGCCCATAAGCTAAAACACAGCCTGCTTAATACCTTTCCTTAAATTCCACCTCTATACTATAATATACTTGAGGTCCATGCAAAAAAATAGCTACCTTTTATATAGGAAATGGATGATTAAGTCTTTGGTGTTGTAAAAGCAACTTCGTTTAAACATAACCACCCCCACCATCAAAAAAAGAAGAGGAAAAAAAAAGTAACGAAAATAATAAGGGAAAAACCCAAGACACACTTCCTAGGGGAAAAAAACCAAAAACCAAAAACCAAAAAAACAGCATGTAATTTCTGTCCTTGACGGAATGTATTAAATAAGCAAACACCACCAACAAGCAAAATAAGTACTACAATGTAAAAACATTAAAAAAAAAAGACAACCCTCTCACATGCATAAATGAAAGATTGCACACAAAGAACTCACATCTTTTCAAGCTTCA